>NW_020854046.1:0-790 GCF_000972845.2 Larimichthys crocea | reverse complement strand
TTTATGACCCTTCCATCAACATGGTATCACAGAAGAATGCATAAATTTCATATCAGATGGGCCGATGACAAAACAGATTAAACAGCTTTCACTTTTTGACTATGCAATCACCCTGCTTCGTGGGCCAGTGTCTCGACTTGGGCTGGGTGATCGTAGGAGAGGTTTGCCTTGGAAGAGCCCATAAATCGATTGTGTCAATGTATATCGAACTAACGTGCTGAGCAACAGACATACATCTCTGTTTGACCCTTGCACTAATAGTCTTCACATCAAAGAGAAGCTTGAAACTCCAGTGCATTGCTTTCACCTTCTAAAGGCTAACAAGCCGAAAGACCTGTTTGATGAAAAGGATAGCCTTGGTGAAGGAGTCTTCCAGCAAACACCATATGATGACAGACCTGCCATGTCTGTGGTCACCTACAGAAACTCCCCAACAATCGAGTGCAAGCAGTCAAGCGCCTTTTGACGCTATGCCACATGCTGGCTGCTGGAGCAGGAGTGTTGGTACTTACCAATCTTTATCATCTGCGAAAACCGGGTCAGGTGAGAGCATTATTTGACTCCAGCGCCAAGCACGAAGGCGTCTCCCTGAACGATGTCCTGTTGAGCAGCCCTGACCTAAATAATACTGTCTTGGGAGTCCTCACTTGCTTCTGTAAGGAATCCGTGGCAGTGGCAGTGGATATAGAACAAATGTTCTACTGTTTCAAGGTCTGCCGGGAGCATCGCAACTTCTTACGTTTCATGGAGTACCGCATGACCGTGCACGTATTTGGCAATAGTCCTTCTC
>NW_020854045.1:0-1026 GCF_000972845.2 Larimichthys crocea | reverse complement strand
GGATACAAGATGATGCATTTGAAATACATTCAGGCTGGCTACGTGGTGACTCGAGAGACGATCAGGAGACTGCTGAAAATATTGGATCCGCATGGTGTGCAGCTGAGGCGCCGGAATCGCCTTTGGCGGCGTATGTACCAGAATCCAGGCCCAAACTTTTTGTGGCATGTAGACTCATACCGTACGGGATCTGCATCAATGGTGCAATAGATGGGTTTTCACGAATGGTAATATGGCTACATGCCTACTGTACAAACAGTGATCCCAGGGTTATCGCGCAATACTTCATTGATGAGGTCTCATTAAGGAATGGAACTGCTGCCCGAATTCGTTCCGACCTCGGAACCGAGAACTGTTACATTGAACAAATGCAGATGTTCTTGAGGCACAATCATCTGGACAACTTTTCGCACAGATGTTATCTGTATGGATCAAGCAATCACAACCAAATAATAGAGAACTGGTGGGGCTTTTTAAGGAAGCAACACGCACAGTTCTGGATGAACCTGTTTCAAGATTTAAAAGACTCAGACTTCTTTTTTGGTGACTTCCTGGACAAAAGTCTCATTCAATTCACATGTCTTGAAATAATAGAGGTAAGAACTGCAATACGTTTATGTTGTTTTTTCCCCCATAGTGCTATATTATGTCAGAATAATACTGTGACACTTGCTCAGCTTAGTGGTTAAAGTATTCAGATGTTTTACTTCACAAAAAGCAGTAGTACCACCCTGTGTAGTGGGTTACTTTTAGTGTGGTACTTATATCATAGGCCTACTGATATTAGTGAAAAAGAGCTCACTCCATGTAGGCCATGGGCGGACTGGGACAAAAAATCGGCCCTGGCATTTTGGACCAGAGCAGCCCACAACAGATTGCCAGTCCGTCCCTGATGTAGGCTATATTCAAAAACTAAAGTAAGCAATACAGTCAGCAGTATATATTCAAAGTACTTAAAGTATGAAACGTATAAAATGCAATAAAATGGGTTAGGGTTAGTGTTTGATGTTTTTAATTGCATAATAC
>NW_020854044.1:0-590 GCF_000972845.2 Larimichthys crocea | reverse complement strand
ATTTGATTTGATTTGATTTGAACCTGGTCACCAGCCAGGATGGTATGGCTGGAAGAACAGCCTTAAATTCAAGATGGCCAACTATCGTACAAAATTACGAAAAGCAGGATGTGATGATCAATGTGGGGTAAACGAAGCAAACACAACCCAGAAGGACCATCATCCAGCAAGAACATCAAGCGGCCAAGAAGAGGTGAAGCCAATTATTTGCCTAATTTACCAGACAGACATGATGAAAGCAGCCTTGAAAATGCCAGGAAGGTTGTCATAGAGGAAATGAAGAAAAAACAACCTAATGCCAGTCTAGTTTCAAGAATTATGGAAGAAACATTCTCACTGCGCAGAAGGGAGATAGTGACACAGGAGCCTGCTGTGCAGAGCATGATGGAAAGATGGCCAGCACTGTTCACGGAGAGTCAGGTAAGATACTTGTTTGTCTTGGCCTGCCTTACCCCATATAGATTCCAGCAGACCAAAATAATCATGATTATGATTTTTCATAATCGAGCAGCTCTATTTCATCCTAGTTTCGCATGTCAAGCTCTTTCATTTGCTATAGTATTATTTGAATGATGGTCAGCTTAATGTTG
>NW_020854043.1:0-544 GCF_000972845.2 Larimichthys crocea | reverse complement strand
GGATGGATGAGAGGATGAGAGACGCAAAACAAATTCATGAGTTGTGGAGCAGTACAACAGTCACAAGGCCAGTTTATTCTGTTGTTTATTTTACTACACATTTTAAAACAAGGCAATTTAAATGGCTTTCTACATTCATAAAAAAAAAAGGTGTAAAACGAACAGCATATAATTAAACATTCCAGTAGATTACACTGTAACGTTCTGTTACTAAAGAGCCAAGAGAATAAAATATAAAAATATGCTTAAATAGAAAACAAAACACGAAAATAAAACATACAGGACAGTAATCAAAGACTCTAATTTAATAAAAATGCAGTAGTAAATGGACAAGAATTATGTGAGACGACATTATTGTGGTACGTTTTAATTGTGCGACAGCAATGACGTAATTACCGGCACCAAGAGAAGTGTCCGAAAGTGTCCGAACATTTTTTCTGTTAAGCTCACTATATAGTCCACTACATTTATTTCCCTATGTAGGGAGTAGGGAATGAGGGAGTGATTTCGGACACAGCCACAGACTCTCCAGATACAGAGCGTC
>NW_020854042.1:0-836 GCF_000972845.2 Larimichthys crocea | reverse complement strand
AACACTGGGAAATGTGACACTTCTCGGTTTTAAAGTGCAGATGAATTCCCGCCTTTTAATTATTGTTATTATTATTATTACCATTGCACTAACTTTAAATCTGCACGTTTTTAAATCGATCTGAAGGTGGGCCATGTACAAAATGCTCTTTCAAAGCCTAAAACATGGTGTAAAGTTTAAAACAAACACAGGTCCAGTTATTATGAAGCAGAACGCTCTCCTCCTGTCCTGCAGGTTCTGGAATGATCCGACAAAAACAACTTCTTATGAATCTTTCTGTAAAGTTCATCGTCCGTCTACTACAGGCAACATTTCCTCTGAGTAATAAAATACATCATGGTTTGTTTCCATCACACACTGGTTTGTTCCATCAGGCTACACCTGTCACACACACACCTGACACACACCTGACATCAGCCCTGAAAACATGGCATTACAAAGACAACAGGAGGCTGGTGAAAAATGTCATTTCATAATATAAATATGTTGTTTTTCAGTTGTAATGTTATGACGTTGTTACATTTTATTCAAGCAGATTGGACTTTTAGTGTTTTTTATTTTATTGTTATTGTCTATCTATCTATCTATCTATCTATCTATCTATCTATCTATCTATCTATCTATCTATCCATCTATGTCTGAAGCTTGTGTTGAATGACATTAAAAATGTAAATATAAAGTGTGTGTATAGTTTGGTCTGTTCGATGAACACATACACACACACACACACACACACACACACACACACACACACACACACACACACACACACACACACACACACGTGATTTCCCTCGAAAGTGAAAGTGTGTGTTCAGACTCCATGTTGAGGTCGC
>NW_020854041.1:0-808 GCF_000972845.2 Larimichthys crocea | reverse complement strand
TCTCTCTCTCTCTCCAGATTTTCCGTCCGACATACCAGTGTTCATTAAATAAACAAAAATCCAGTTCCAGAGATCACTGTGACTACAAAACAATCTCCTGATGCATCTTATTAGCAAATGTGCCACCTCAAATGTTTACTGCAGCAGATGGGCTCTGATGAGTGCATACCAACACAGCCTTGCGTGACAACTGCTCTTCAGACAGAGTGCCAGGTTAACTTGATTAGATAACTGAACCAATGTGAAAGAGCATCCCATCAGGCAATGCATGAGCCAGTTGTTTTGGATAATGGGGTCGATCGCATTCTGACTGCAAACACACCGCTCTAGACTTTGAGTGAAGGCAAGTCCAGACTACCCTCTCCAGGCGAACTCGGTCTGCTTGTTTCGCTGAGTGCGGCGATTGGTGTGATCACATGTGCCAAAATCAACCAAACCTGGTGCTGAGACAATGCACAATGAGTCAGGGTTATAAAATGGAACCATGTGTATGCATGGCTTTAAAAATCTGTTGATAAAAATCTGTTTGTGAGTTTTTCTGCCTTTTGTCTAACAAACCTTCAGACCTGAATGCAATTTCAAGCTTTTACCACATGGTGGCCCCAACATTGACATTGAAAATTTTCATTTTCCATTTACACATGGCAGCTACAGTGTGGTTAAGGTTGTGAAAACAGGTGGTTAAATGGATGAATACAGTGGATGTTCACTGGCTATACGTTTGTTATCTCTGTTGACAGATGGATCTCTCTGTGGTCTAGCTTGACCCCAAGACTTAGGTAGCATCACTGTAGGATAACACACACAC
>NW_020854040.1:0-692 GCF_000972845.2 Larimichthys crocea | reverse complement strand
CCTAAAAGAGAAAATTCCATAACAGCATCCCTTCATCAGCAGACCACAGAGTCAATATTGTTGCAATCAGTTTATGAAAGCTAAAACAAGATCAAGTCTTCAAGTCATTGCCTGGGCTCTATGAAGAAAATGTGACTATGCTTACAATGTTGAAGTTTTCCCATTAGTCCACTTTCAGCGTTCATCTATTCCTTCAGCTGTCTACCTTTGCCAAACATTGAAAGCTCCTCTTTAAAAAAAAAACATTTTTTCCATGCTTCCAAAGAATTTGGTTGTCTTGTTTAGTAACAAACATTTGATGACACATCCTCAGACATGCACACTGGAATTGTCCACTGTTGCGGATTGACTTCAAGATTAAAATAATGCTTTTGTGTTTCAAATCATACCTGGATTATGTACGTTGACCCTCCTGACCTAAAAATAACATTCAGGTTTTTTTCCCCATATGTAAACATAATTGCTCCCATAAGCTTTAAAGTGATTCCTGTTGAATTGAAGGCCTCTTTCATTGGAGTTAACCATGCTGCTAAAAACCTGGGCGTCGTACTTGATGATCGTCTTTCTCTCTCTGAGCACATTTCCTCCGTAGCGAGGTCATCTCGCTATGCATTGTACAATATTAGAAAAATCAGACCGTACCTGACCCAATATGCCGCTCAGCTCATGATACAGGCTACAGTCAGCTCCCG
>NW_020854039.1:0-692 GCF_000972845.2 Larimichthys crocea | reverse complement strand
TGTGCGCCTTGTACGCACACTCAATAAGCCCGAGAGGTTTTAAAGAGTGTGCTCTTTCAGGCACACTCAATAAAGTACTGAGGCAGCTTAGTCCCTCGTGTCCCTTACGCATCCGTCCTGGAGCAGATCGGACCCTATTCGAAGGATGTTTGGTTTTCCATGACGGAGGAGGAGTCCCTGTGTGTCGGCTGGTGAGCGGGAAACAAACCGGGAATATAAAAACGTATTTTTTTTATTCCTTTCCCTTTTTCTAACGGAGGATTTAGTGTTTTTTTTGTGAACCTATTTTTCGCTGGAAATAAACTGAAAAATAAGCCAGTTGTTTTTTGTTGATACTGAACTTTTAAGAACTAAATTTGAACTGAGGTGGACATTGTTTTGGGGTTTTTTTGTGGTGTAAATATATTTTTTTGAAAAGAAAAGTGGTATCTTGTTTTGTTCACATTTTTGATTTAAAGGTTGTATGAATTGTGATTTGGATTTATGCACCCTTTGTGTGGTTTTCATCAGAGGTCAACTGGTTTTAAACTGTCAGGCTGAGTCCTGGCTGGCACCCCAAATAACTATACAAAATTCAAATAATAGTTGCCCCTGAAAACTGTCACAACGGAACCTCAGGAAAGGAGCAGCTGGGAGCACGACTTCACATCAAAAGTGTAAGTTTACTGCCGTCTGATGTGTAGCGGATTAAA
>NW_020854038.1:0-624 GCF_000972845.2 Larimichthys crocea | reverse complement strand
TGAATAATTTTGAGACAGCAGTAGTTATAAAAAGTGGGATTTTGTGTCACATCTTGAAAAACCACAGTTATCGTGTGTTGTCTTGAGCTTTTTTTGGTTGGTTTGTTTATTGTAAAAAGCTGAAAGTTTGTACATTTCATCAATAATTCAATAATTTGCAATGGGGGTGAAATATTAAGTATAAATGTCAATCCTCTCTGGATCCCCATAAAACAAACTGACACAATTATGGTTTTCTTTCCACAGGACACAGACCCCGCCACCGACCACATGTATAGCAAGAGGCCTTACAGCTTTCCACCCAGAGAGCAGGTTAATGTGAGTGACGATTGTTCCATGAGACCAAAATGTCCAGTGTTTACAGCTGTGCACTAAGTCATGTCTTTGTGTGTCTTGATTAAGGACAATAATGACAGCATGCACCAACATGACGTGGTCACCACAACCAGAGATGTTGAGATCCTGAGTGAAGACACGTCTTTCGACAGGCTTGTGGTAAGGACATGCAAAGGATCAAGAAATAACAAATCTTATTTAATATACTTAGCTGGAATAATCACGTTTAACATCTAAATGCTATTTAATCAAATTTTAGGAAAGCTAAGCAAGCTGAAAACCAAAGAA
>NW_020854037.1:0-545 GCF_000972845.2 Larimichthys crocea | reverse complement strand
CTCGTATATTAAAGCAAGAGGCACGTAAATCTGAACGCAAATGGCCATTAAACTGGAAGAATCTCATCTAGTCTGGCAAGATCTGAAAACATACAGGAAGGCTCTCCGTAATGCCAGAGCAGCCTATTACTCTTCATTAATAGAGGAAAATAGATTAGATTAGATGATGCTTCAATACTATTCATCCCACAATGGGGAAATTCTTTTGTTACAGCAGCAAGGTGTGATATACACTATAGAAGTACAGAAAAAAATAGTAAAAGCAAAAAACAACAGACCAGAGAATCCTTCAGCCTATACAGTAAATAAGAAACTAATAAACAACAATAGGCAAACAAATGTAAATAGATAAAGATATAAATAATATTGCAAAGGTAGAGTCATGATGTATTAATTTAAGAACAACCCCAGGTTTCTCTTCAGCACTGTAGACAGGCTAACAGAGAGCCACAGCTCTACTGAGCCATCTATTCCTTTAGGTCTAAGTAGCAATGACTTCATGAGCTTCTTTAATGATAAAATTGGGCAAGTTTTTCCTCACTGGA
>NW_020854036.1:302600-366724 GCF_000972845.2 Larimichthys crocea | reverse complement strand
CTCCATTAACTAACCCTGATTTGGTTGTTTTTAATAGATCTGCTTTCCATGACCCACATACTAGTCGCAACAGAGTTGGATTTGCTGTTGTCACCTATCATGAAACTCTTGTTTCAGGTTCACTGCCCTTCTCACTAATTCATACAACTCAGATTCTGTTCTCTAGGAAACGCAAAGAGCTGCGTGGTGCAAAAGAGCTACCTCCAAACCCACCATCCTTGATCCTTTGATTGTTTCACACTCCTGTCTCTGTTCCAGTTCTCTTACAGCAATGCAGTTGCAGTGTGGTGGGGACCCGAAACAAACTTTGCCTGCCTAACATTTCTTTCCTCACTTTGCAACTGACACAGATTGGACCATGTGTCAAAAGGGGGGATGTTTGGATCGTCTACTCTCTCTCAAATCTCTCAGCAGGTGAAAACAGCCCTTCCACTACCAGCTTCCAATTTAGGTTCATGATTTCCAGCTTGATTGTCCGAGGCAGCTTGTTGGTGCTAACACAGGACTTTGAGAAGGAAACCAGCTTGGACTCCAAACGTTGGCGCAGGGTCCATTCCAGGTGCTCCCCTGACATAAGTTTCTTGTAGATCACAGTTTGGGGGCAGACCTGTTGAGGATAGCAACACAGTTATGTTCTTGTCCATTGTCCGGTGTGGGAAAGAGTGTGTGCACTGGAGAGTCATCACAGGGAATAATTACTCATGTGTCTTTAAGAGACTCGAAGACTTAGTGTTATGCAATTGAGGGCTTTTTGTTTAGTGGATATTGAGCCTTGCAAGGTCTAAGTCTATTTCGGAGTAATGACATCAGGTTCACAGTCTTTGGATGAGGCCAATCATACTTACTAACAGCCACAGTGTCTAAGGGACCTTCTGTAGGACTGTAATAGCTGTTGTACTTGTTTCACCACAGACAAAAGGAAAAGACAGACAGAAAAAAGAAGATTTAGAAGCGTTTTTAGATACCAGCTGGATTGTTCTTGAGTGTGTACAAACACAAACTCTAGAGTAAGGCTTGCAAAGATCGATCAGATGATTTCTTGCCAATGGCTGTCACTGACATGATTTTATAAAAGGCCCAAATCTTCCCAATTATCTGTGTGTTTTGCAAGTGTGATCTGTGGGGACTGAATGGTCTATGTCAGCGGTTTTCAAAGTGTGAGGCGCACTCCCCTTGGGGGGCGCCAGAGGACTTCAGGGGAGGCGAGGCGGGGAAAAAAAATATATATATCTTACAAAGATATGCAGACAGACATCCCAAGTCTCCGGAAGTTCCGGGAGTCTCCCTGATATAACAGTGGCTCCCTGATGCCCGCGAGCTAGGTAAACATCCCGGATTTTGGATTACGCGAGAGAGATTAAAAAAATGCGAGTGCGAGCATAAAGAAAAGATAGTTGCCGAGCATCAGCTCGGATTACTTTCAGTTACATTGCGCGGCATAGGCGGAGGAGGGGAGGGGGGTGAGCGCGTGACACTGAGATACAATGAGCTACATGAAGCACCCGTGCATGCTTAAGCGAAAAACTCTGTTTCAGCGTGTTCTCGTGTTCAGGGGACGCGGTTGCGAGAGAGAGCGTGCCGATTGTTTGGTCCAGCAAAATACAAAGCTTTCGTTGTGGGAGGGACTTCGAGTGTACTCTCCTCCGATTATTATTTATCACCACAGTTTTAAAATTCTGTGTTCACTCCTTCAATCATTTATGCAGCTCGCGAAATGGCAGAGGCGAACCTCCGTAAGAAAAAAAATACAAAACTCATTTTACAGCAGAGTTACGAAAGTATATCCTTGTCTGTTAAGTGAGGAATATGAATACCATGGCAGGTGCACTGTGTGCAACAGTGATTCAGCATTTCCCACGGCGGACTTTAATTGCAAACGACATGTCGAGGTATGCCAAGTTCATACCCCCCCCCCCCCCCATCTCCCGAGGAATAAATGACTTTTTGGAACTTGGGATGTCGGATGTGTCTCATCACTGGCGATGAAAACTCATGAGGCTACCCCGACAGTATGTCTTATCCTTGCTGGTTTGTGGTCAGACATTTATCCAGCATGAAGAAACGTGCTAATGTCTACTGCTAATGTCTCTGCTAATGTCTCCTGCTATGTCTCTGTTTAATGTCTACCTATGTCTCTGTTAATGTCTCCTGGCTCTGTCTCTGCTTTAGTTTGAATCAGTCACAAAGCTCCTGGTTGTTACATAAAGACAAGAGGGTTGACAGTGAAGTGAGACCTCGTTGGTGCGATATACTACCTTTGGGTTACTTCATTCCTGGATCGTCATTGGTGGGTCAAAGGTGAATGTGGGCGGTACTAATCGATTCTCCTGACTCTGATTGGTCGACAGGGTGACAGGTGACACATCCACACTCTGCGTTGTTTATTCACTTTCGCAGAACCGCTAGCTCTCTAACCTGCTGCTTGTCATATTCTTAATACCGCTTGTTTCAAACACCAGCCGTATAAAACTCAAAGTCTTCTTTCTTCTGCACACTGGTGAAGACATGTTCTATTATTAGTCTGGCAGAGAGACGGGGCTTGGGTCCTAAGGCGGGATAACTTTTTGGGGCGACTCGGCTGCAAATGTGGGATGAGTGGAAAATCAGCGAAAATCAAGAGTTTTTTTTGTTTTTTATTGTGTTAAATGTATTTTAATATGTTTAAAAAAAACACAAAACCACACCAATGTTTTAAAATGTGGTTTTAACAAGATGTTCATCATACACACAGATTCTATTTTTAAAAAATTTGAGGACAGTTCACAATCTTCTCCTTTCGGCTTTTCCCCTTCAGGGGTCGCCCACAGCGAATCGATTGGCCTCCCTCTACCTTCTTCCTGCATTCTCTTCTCGCACACCAACTACCTATGTCCTCCTTTCACGGCATCCAGATAAACCTCCCTTTGGTCTTTCTAGGCCTCCTGTCGGGCAGTTCAAAAAGTCAGCCTCCTTAACAATATATCACTATATCTTGGCATGTCGAACTATTCAGTCTGGCCTTCTCTGAACTTTATCTCCAAAACTCTAACATTGTCTCCTCTGATGTACTCTTGACTATCTCTTGGTCACTAAGAGACCTAGCGTCATATGCTACTCAGTCTGCCTCCTCTTTTCCCCATCATGGCACTGTCTTAGACACCTCGCGTGGTCTCAACACAGTTTTTGGTCAATTTTCCTTTATTTCGTAAAGCTGAAATTCTATCACACATCACACCTGACACTTTTTCTCAACCCGTTCCAACCTGCCTGGCACGCTTCTTTCCTTTTTCCCACATCTACCATTGCTCTGACTGTTGTCCCTAAATAACTTAAAATGCTCCACACTCTTTATCTCTTCTCCCTGTCCTCACTCTTCCACTTCGTCCCTCTCATTCACCACATGTACACGTCTTGCTGCGGCTAACCTTCATTCCTCCCTTCCAGGGCACACCTCCACCTCTCTAGCTTCTCTCTACTGATACCTGCTCTCATACAGCCATCAATCAATGTCATCTACAAACATCATAGTCATGGAGATTCCTGACTAACCTCAGTCTGTCCCTGTCCATCACCATAGCGAACAAGAAGGGCTCAGAGCTGATCCCTGATGCGTCCCACCTCCACCTTGGAACTCCTCTGTCACACCTACAGCCACCCCCACTGTCTTACAGCCCTCATACAGTCCTGCAACCGCTCTAGCATAACTTCTCTGTTACTACCGACTTCCTCATACAATACCACAGTGTCCTCTCTGGGCACCCTTCCCAAGCTTTCTCCAGATCTACAAAGACACAGTTGCAGCTCTCCCTCTGACCTTCTCTGTACTTCTCTATCAAATCCCCCAAGCACATACTGCCATCTGTAGTAGTCTTTTTTGGCATGAAACCATACTGCTGCTCACAAATGCTCACTTCTGCCCTTAGTCTCAGCTTCTACTACTCTTTCCCATAACTTCATTGTATAGCTCATCAGCTTTATTCTCTGTAGTTGCCCAAACTGCTGCACATCTCCCTTGTTCTTGAAAAATGGGCACCATCACAACTTATCCTCCATTCCTCTATGATCTTCTCACTACACGATCCTGTTGAACAACCCATCAAAAACATGTTGCCTATCTCTCCTAGACACTTCCATATCTCCACAGGTATATCATCAGGGCCGAGTGCCTTTCCCTCCTCACTTCATCCTCACTAATCTTTGCTACTTCCTGGTCCACAACAGTCACCTCTTCTGCTCTTCGTTCTCTCTCATTTTCCTCATTCATCAACTCTTCAAAGTCTCTTTCCATCTTTCCATACACACTACTGGCACCTGTCATACACTTCCATTCATATACCTTATCATCCTAAAGTGCTGCATGTCCTTCCCATCTCTGTCTCTCTGCCTTTGCCAACCTGTATAGATCAGTCTTCCTTACTGTCCAAACTAGCAACAAGTCATCGTAAGCTCCTTGTTTGGCCTTGCCACTTCAACTCTCACCTTATGCTGCATCTCCCTGTACTCCTGTCTACTCTTATCAGTCCTCTCAGTGTCCCCACTTCTTCCTTAGCTAACCTCCTTTCTCGTACCACACTCCTTCACCTCTCATTCCACCACCAAGTCCTTATCTCTACTTTCCTTCCAGATGACACACCATGTACACTCATCGTCTCCCTGATAAATTAGCTTAGTTGTCCAGTTGTTTGGAAAGCACCTCCTGACCAACCCAGAGCCTGTCTCACTCCTTTTTTCCTTCTACCATTTCGTCCTCTGCTCTGCCTTTGCCTCTTCATCTTCCTCTCACCACCAGTGTCATCCTACACACAACCATCCATCATGCTGTCTGGCTACACTCTCACCTACCACTACTTTACAGTCACTGATCTCCTTCAGATTACACACAAGATGTGCTACCTGTTGTGCTCCTACCTCTACTCTTACAGGTCACCCTATGTTCCGCCTCTTCTGAAAGAAAGTATTCACTACAGCCATTTCTACCTTTTGCAAATCAACCACCATTGTCCTTCTGCGTTCCTCTCCTGGATACAAACCTGCCCCCACCTCCTCCATCATCTCTGTTTCCTGCACCAACATGTCCATTAAAGTCTGCACAGATGACAACTCCTACATTCTAGGGATGTTCTGCATTCACTTCATCAAGGTCCAACCAGAATTTCTCCTTTCCTCCAGCTCAATCCTACCTGTGGGAGCATACCCACTAACAACATTGCAACATTCACACCTTCGATTTCTAGCTTGACCTCCACTTCTATCTGCACACTCTTTTATCACAGTGACACTCTTACAAACAACTCCTCATAAGATAACCCCTACTCAATTTTTCTTTCCTATATGCACCATGATAGAAACAACTGAACCCTGCTCCTAAGCTTCTAGACCTTGATACCTTTCCACCTGGTCTCCTGGCCACACAGATGTGGTCTACTTTCCTCCTCTGCATCATGTCAACCAACTCTCTACCTTTCCTGTCATAGTTCCAACATTCAAAGTCCCTACTCTCAGTCCTAGACTCTTGGCTTTCCTCTTCTCCCTCTTCCTACAAAAACGCCTTCCTCCTCTCCTTCTTCGACCAACAGTAGTCCAGTTTCCACCGGCACCCTGTAGGTTAACAGTACCAATGGCGGTTGTTGTTAACCCGGGCCTCGACCGATCCAGTATGGAAGTCATAGATTCATGGGCATGTTTGATTTGGCAAGTTTTACGTCGGATGCTCTTCCTGACACAACCCTCTGTATTTATCCGGGCTTGGGAACGGCACAATAAGACACTGCTTTTCAGTTCTCTTAGGGGAGGCACACTATCCCACACTTTTAAAACCCCTGGTCTGTGGTGTACACATCACATTGAGCTGGTGTGAGAGAGACTGATGCATTTATGTTGTATCCAGTAAATGTGTGTCAGTATGAGTTTATCAAATCTCTCTCTCAACCAGCCTTCCTCATATGGCTCATCGGGTCCTGGTGACAAATGAGAGGTGCAATGCTGATTCCCTGGTGTCGTGAAATCTATTGTAGCTGTTAAAACTGTTTTTCTAGCTACAGTAACAAGCTCAGGTGCAGTTGATGACTGCGATTTCGATTGATATGCATACTGTAGGTTTGGAGTGTGGTGAAAAAAAGAGTGAAAATTTTGGCTCCATTTATTGTAGGTGATTTTAACATTCATGTGGACAACCACAATGATAGTCTTAGTACTGCGTTTATCTTTCTATTAGATTCAATCGGCTTGTGTCAGAGTGTAAATAAACCGACTCATTGTCTGAACCACACATTGAAATTGATCATCTAATAGTCTTTCCTCAGAATCCTCTTCTGTCTGACCATTTTTTAATTACCTTACCTTACGTAACATCGCCAAAATCAGACACATCGTGTCTCAAGCAGATGCAGAAAAACTAGTCCATGCATTTGTTACTTCTAGGCTGGACTATTGTAACTCTTTGTTATCAGGCTGCTCCAATAAGTCCCTTAGGACTTTGCAGTTAATTCAGAATGCTGCTGCACGTGTTCTGACAGGAACCAAGATCAGAGTTCACATCTCTCCCATTATGGCTTCCTTACATTGGCTCCCTATTAAATCTAGAATAGAAGTTAAAATTCTTCTCCTTACTTATAAAGCTCTTCTTGGTCAGGCACCATCATATCTAAAAGAGCTCATAATACCTTACTACCCCTCTAGAACACTGCGCTTTCAGGACGCTGGGTCCTTGTGGTTCCTATAGTCTCCAAAAGTAGATTGGGAGCCAGAGCTTTCAGCTATCAAGCTCCTCTTCTGTGGAACAAACTACCATTCTGGGTTCAGGAGGCAGACACGGTCAACACCTTTAAGAATAGACTTAAGACTTTCCTTTTTGATAAAGCCTATAGTTAGGGCTGTCTCAGGTCATCCCTTAGTTATGCTGCCATAGGATTAGACTGCCGGGGGACTTCATATCTATCTATCTATCTATCTATCTATCTATCTATCTATCTATCTATCTATCTATCTATCTATCTATCTATCTATCTATCTATCTATCTCTCTCTCTCTCTCTCTGATCGTGGCTGCTGCTGTGATCCTGCACGACATCCACTACACATATTACTGTCATTATTACTACCATATCTGCTGCTGTGCATCTGTGTCTCTCTATCTCTATCACAGCTTCCACTGCTACTGTAATCATTTTATCATTCATTGTTATTTTATCATTCATTGTAATTGTACAATATGTTTCTGTTGATTTGTTCTGTACACGTGACATCCATTGCACGTCTGTCCGTCCTGGGAGAGGGATCCCTCCTCTGTGGCTCTTCCTAAGGTTTCTTCCACATTTTTTCCCTGTTAAAGGTTTTTTGTGGACAAATTTTTCCTCACTCGACAGAGGGTGTCACTCCCTGTACAGATTGTAAAGCCCTCCGAGGCAAATGTACTTTGTGACTTTGGGCTATACAAATAAAATTTTATTTGATTTGATTGAATATGGATGGTAGGATAGTCTGTGAACTTTAACACCTTCTGGGGTTGAGATCAGACAAAGGCTTAATTTGCACATCGTCCCTGGCCGTCAGGTTAATGGGACAGACTTTAGAGAGCAAGAATGCATGTTTGAAGCTTGTATTTGGCCCATCCTCACATTTGAGTGGGACAGTAATGTTCTCTCTAATTGTTTGACCTGATGAACCAACAGAGTGCACATAATCTCCACTCATTTTTGTTTTTTTAGTGAGTTCTAAAGCTTTTATCACAGAGTGTGTGGCTGCTGAGTCAACTAAGAATGCAACATTTTGTTCTGCAATGGTAATGTGTCTTGTGGAAACTTGAAATGATCAGATGTGTACTGAACATATGCTGGAAGCAATTGCATATCTATTGTCTGAATTCTAATCTGCTCAGTATGTGTGTGTGTGGTGCAGTATCTTCTTCCAATCTCACAAGTTGGTTTGGCTTGTCAGCATGAGTCCATCCCTCTCCGACAACCCTCCGACTTGTCCACCAGGGTCGCTGACGTATTTTTGTGACATTTGCGTTTCCAATGTCCATGTTGACCACAGGGGAAACGGACATCATTTGGAGGTTTTCTTTCCCAGTACTTGTGTTGGCCACGTCCTCTTCCTCTATGTTCATGATCTGGTTGTCCATGTTCTCGGACTGTGTTATACATGGTTTTTGCTGCCATGTGAAGTTCTTTCTGTGTTGTCTCTTCTTTTTTCTTTTTCTTCGAGAGTATTTGGTCATGGGCATGTATGGAGTGTCTGCGAAGTTCAGACAGATGCAACCAATACAGGTACTTTTAACAGCTGAGGCAATATCTGGTTTTAGTCCACTGATGTTGTGGGGTTGGGCAGATGTTGTCAGGCTGCTGTGATGTCAGCAGATGTCTATAGCGTAACAAGAAATGGTCCCCAATTTCGTATATTTTTCACATCAGCGATTTTCTACATATCTCTACACTATCCTTAGAGTTGTTCTTTTTGTGCACGAACAGGCTGTATCACTGTGTGTTACGGCGGCTGCACTGCATACTGCCAGACCCTGCAGTGCGTTGTGAGAGCAGCTGAGAAGATCATCGGTGCCCCTTCCCCTCCGTCCAGGACATAGCTCTCAGCATTGTGGGCGACTCCACTTCATCCCAACCACTACACTTCAGCCTCAGAATGAGGAGCCTCCGGGCGAGAAAGAATTCTGAATTCCCTCCCAACTCTGGACACTAACACCCCCACCCCCCACCACCATGTACAACCAAATGGCACCAACTACTTTACAAACTCTAAAAACTCTTCTATAAACCTAAATTGCACTATGTACAGTCAATTACTGTACATTAACTGTTTACATCTATAATATAGATAATATATATATATATAATATATATATATATATATATATATATAATATATATATAATAGATTTAAAATATAACTCATTATTTATGTATACTCTTAATTCTGTGTACACTGCTGAATCTCCTATATTTATATTTATACTGCTCATTCCAGTAATACTGCTATTTACCATATTTATACTGTCCATTCTGTTTATACTGTGCTATTTACCATATTTATACTGTCCATTCTGTTTATACTGATATATCGCCATATCCTACTCTTTATATCTTAGATTGACATATTTTACTTAGATCTTTTTAACTTGTATATATTTTTTATATTTCATATTTTATAATTCATGTTTATTGCTGTTTGCACCAGGGATTGGGAGAAACGCTATTTAAATTCTGTGTATGTCCTGTACATATAGCAGCAATTGACAATAAAGTTTGACTTGACTTGACTTGACTCTCCTCCTCTCTCCTCTCCTGCTCTCTCCTGCCCTGTGTGCCACATGTTTAGCTACTCCTCGTCCTCCTTTAGTGATAATGGTACTTGTAATAAAGGCGATGCTCAGTGATTTAGAGGCACAGTACCACACCACCAAACAGTCAGTATGCTATGGTTAGCATTTCTAACAAATATTCCCCACTCAGCGACACACCTGAGAGGCCAACTATGGTCAGCTCCATTTTACAAAACATGAAGTTAGCGACACCGGGGGCCATAGTTAAATGCATCCCAGGGGCCAGAGCGGGCGACATAGAGTCTAATTCAAAACTGCTGGCTAAAAATAAACGTAGATACAGTAAGATTGTTGGCGGTAATGACACCCGGTTACGCCAATCGGAGGTCACTAAAATTAATGTTTCATCAGTGTGTGAATATGCCAAAACGATGGACTCGGACCAGTGATGACATGTATAGCCGGATCTCATCATTTCAGGTGGTATCCAGCAAACGATGTGGGTTTCATAGATTGGGAAACACAATTTTTGAGTTAGGTCTGACAGCTGTTTTTAACTAATTTTTGAGTGCGGAATCCAAAACTGATCTAATTTTTTGTCTATCACATCAAGTTTTTGAACTATAGGACATATGTGCTTGTTTGTTGAATCCTTGTGAATTTCAAAATCTGCATCATTGCTGTTACTGCGTTCTTCAACATCACTCAGATGAAGCCCCTAAAAGGGGTAGTTGTTTGAAAACTGGCACTGGAATTTCAGCTGAATGAGGCATTGGTCTTATAGCTGACGGTAGATTAGGATATTCTATTTTACTTTTATTTTTCTTGTTAAATCCTGATGTTTTCACTAAAAGTAACAGTCTGTGCAATGATCTTTTTGCTCTCAGCAAATAATGGGGATACCAAATGCCAACTTTTCACATGTTACATTGGTCCACATTCATAAACTCGACATACGTATTGATTACAGAGTTTTTAAATATGCAAAATATGCTTGTTTGACAAATGCACTGATGTTTGCTTTCCTCTGACTTGGAATGGTGAAACTATCACAAATATAGCAAAGAAGTAGCAGGAGCAGACATGATCTGGAACAAAGGAAATATATACCTATTGTGGCAGGGGGGGGGGAAAAGTTACGTGACTATTATTAAGGGGGGAAAAGCTCGACAACGCCACCCTGGGAATTTCACCCAGGGAATTGCTCAAACACAAGGCACAAAGGTTCGTGGTTACTGGAGGGCAAGAGACGTGGTTGGAAGTTTAAAAATACAAATTTTATTCAACATTTGTTTTTAAAAAGTATACTCAGTAAAACTCATCAAAAACTCATCAAACATCACAAATAAAAGAAACCTAATCAGAGCTGAGGCCGAAGTGGATGGGCAAGGGCTAGTGCAGGATCCACCAAAAAAAGGCAAAAATAACTTAAATCACCAGGCACATGTGGCAGACACACTCAGTGAAGAAACCCACTCCCAGGGACATAGCAAGATACGACGGGAGGACACCACCACCAGGTCACCAGCACCACCACCACCGGCCTACAGCAACTGAAGAGGAAAAAGAATAACACATTAGTGGAATGGCACACACACACAAAAAAGAAATACCCAAAACTTAACAAAACTATAAGTAAATAAGCAAATTACAGGCTTAAGCAAAATGATAACTGCCCAAAACAAAGAGCTAAAGGAAACAAAACTCAACAATTTACAAAACAACTCTGAATTAACAATAGAATTACACAAGCAAAATCCAGGCTCAACCTAGACACACTATCACACTCACACGTTCACACACTCATTCACTCAGCATAAGGGGGATCAGTCCCCAGTAAAAAAATGCTTATACCCGGACCGCGGTGTACGGCCGAACAATCGTCCTGCACAGCGTATATCTTGGAAGCCGTGAAGCTGCTGACGCCTGCAGAAGAACGCCGTGGGCAGCAACGGATAAACGGCAATACAGTGAAAGCAGCACAAAATAACACCAAACAAAGCAGCAGCGGCCCAATGAGGTGGTTACAACATCTAGTCAAAAGGAAAACACTGTTAGCATGTGCTAGATGCACTAAGTTTGATGCAGTGACACGTAACAATGGACATACCTTCTCAGAACACACACACTCACAAGGAGGAAGGATTGGACTCCAGGCAGCCGCCAGCATTCACCTGTGACCAGACCAGCATTAGCCACCTAGAAGCACCAAGCATAACGCCGAGAGAAACAACACTTACCACGGCCAACGATCACAGCAGCACACACAGGGAGCACAGAGCGGCACACAAACCTACAACCACAATTACAAATACCTTAAGTAACACAGGTGACGATGGGAGCGCAGAGGAAGACCCGGTGGGCGGACTACCGCTTTTATACCGGCTCACCTCAATGACTGATGGAAGTGAGGAAGGGAAACCATAGCAACAGTCAACAGAAAGAGCGAGGGGAAAACAAGACAAGAACGCTCGTACTGCTACACTATGTTAATAAAACACTAAGATGGAATAGTGACAAGCTTTGAAAACTACAAAAACAGCATCAAACCAAATAGAACTTACAACATGGTTACAAGGTTAAGAGATAAGCCAGCACAAATCCTCTTCATTCCTACTATGATATAGCCTTCTGTTTGCAGATATTGATAGTACTGACCTATTGGGAGCTGCACACACCTCTCACCGCACTGTCTCAATTGTGACTGAACAAACAAGTTGCCACGTCGCTGTAGATGAGTCCAATCATAATCAGCTGGCAAGTCTTACTACAGCTGATCAGTGGAATTTTGCTTATCTGGAGGGTAAGCTGTGGAGAAAAAACTTGACGTGCTAGAAAAAAACTGACTGCAATTTTGGAATCAGCATAAAAATCTAACTTCAACAGAAGTTTTTTTTCAAATTGTTTACCAGTGTAATCATTATCCCCCATGTAATTGTGTCCAGCAAAAATCCATCGTTCAAACAAAAGTCCACTGCCTTGTCTACATTACCAAGTGTCTATTGCTTAAGTCACTGGGTTGTATTTGGAATATAATATGTGTGAAGCGCACATCCATCTCATGAAGCTTCTTCCTGACATTGGAAAACTTTCTTCTCTTTTTTACCACCTCTCTGGTCATGTCAGGAAAAACCAAATGTTGTCACCTTACCACTTCATCTCTCTCTTCTCCCAGTATCTCTCCCTTGCACTCGGCCCCGCTCTAGATAGCTGTGGAAGCGCATGATGATAGGTCTCTGTGGTTGGCCCTCGTTGGGCTTCGGCACCAGGGAGCGGTGCACTCGCTGGAGCTTGTCCTCAGCCAGGGGTATCCCCAGTACCTTGGAGATGATCCATTTCACATATTCCTGCAGAGCACCAATCTTCAGTTTCTCCTTTATGCCAACCAAGCGCAGCTTGAGACGTCTGTCTCTATTAGCAGCATCTTGCACAGCTCTCTGCAGAGCTTCATGTTGTTTGGCTCGCTCGTTTATTTCTTTAGACAGCCGCACATTCTCCGTCTCCAAGTCCATGATTCGCGAGTCAGCTTGGTCAAGCTTCTCATAGATAGCAGGGACATCAGTCTTCATCTTTGCCTGAGATGATTTAACCAGAGGTGTCAAAAGTACACACATTCTTTTCTCAAGTACAAGTTTAGATACCTGTGTTTAAAAAGACTCTAGTAAAAGTTGAAGTATTGACTCAACTTTTTTACTCAAGTTAAAGTGAAAAGTACAGGCTCTAAAACATACTTAAAGTATAAAAGTATAAAGTACCGGTAACCTTGTGAAGGACAAAACCACCATTTTAGGGAAAAGCTTACAGCCTACAGTCTGTCCAAGCAAAGAAAAATTAATAATTTTCCAAAATTATTAATAACAACCCTGGACACTCAAAGCAGCTTTTCTCCACCGTCAGTCATCTCCTCAATCCACAGCCTCCCTTAAGGACAGAAGTAACTGAAGGATACTGCAACAAATTCATGGTCTTTTTCAAAAATAAAATCGACTCCATCCGCTCTGGCCTCTCCGGCTCCTCCACTCTGCCTGCCATGACCACTGAACCACAAACTGTAATCTCCCATCCCCTAAATTCCTTCCCTTATGTCGGCCTCCGCGAGGTTGAGAATATCATCCGGAGAATGAAACCCTCCACCTGCACCCTGGACCCCCTCCCAACACCCCTGGTTAAAGATAACCTCTCTCCAATCAGCCCTCTGATAACCACAGTAATAAACCTTTCCCTCCAGACTGGATTTGCTGCTGCTCTTAAATCTGCCATAATTAGACCACGTCTCAAAAAACAAACACTCGACCCAGAAGATTTTGCAAACTACAGACCTATCTCAAATCTTCCCTTCCTCTCCAAAGCTCTTGAAAAAGTAGTTGCTGCAAATCTTCAGGACCAACTTAAAAACAACATCTTTGAAAAATTCCAGTCTGGTTTCCGATCTGCGCACAGCACAGAAACAGCCTTGGTTAGAGTCACAAATGACCTCCTGATGGCAGCAGACTCCGGCTCACCTTCGCTCCTTGTCCTCCTCGATCTGTCTGCTGCATTTGACACTGTGGACCATACCATACTCCTCAACCGGCTACATCACTCCATTGGACTCAATGACACTGCTTTAAACTGGTTCCACTCCTACCTCACTGACAGAACTGAATACATCTCTTTTGGCAATGCAAAATCCCAGACACACACGGTTACCTGTGGGGTCCCTCAGGGCTCAGTCCTGGGCCCTATCCTCTTTAATTTATACATCCTCCCACTCGGCCGTGTTGTAAATCACCATGGAATCTCCTTCCACTGTTATGCAGGCGACACACAGCTCTACATCAAAACTGGCACACACCCCTCCCGAAATTCTCCATCACCACCATCAGCCGCCCTGCCGTTACTCTCAGCCTGTCTGGAGGAGATAAAGACGTGGATGAATCTCAACTTTCTTCATCTCAACAGTTCTAAAACAGAGGCTATTATTGTGGGTACCCCTAACCAGATCCAGGCATCTTCCATAACCAGCCTCACCCTCTCTGGTCATGACATCCCCCTCTCCTCATCAGTAACCAATCTTGGCGTTAGATTTGACCCCCACCTCACCTTTGAAACTCATATCAAACACCTCTGTAAGATCTCCTTCTACCACCTCAGAAATATTGCCAAACTCCGGCCAAATCTCACCCTACCAGACTGTGAAAAACTAGTCCACGCCTTTGTCTCCTCCAGACTTGATTACTGTAACGCACTCCTCATCGGGACCCACAGGAAACACCTTCAGCAGTTACAACTAGTCCAGAACAGCGCTGCTAGGATCCTGATGCGAGTCAGAAAATCAGAACATATCACCCCCGTCCTTCATTCACTGCACTGGCTTCCAATCTCCGCTAGAATCAAGTACAAAATCTCTCTTCTCACCCATCAGTGCATCTATGGCAACGCTCCCACCTACCTCAAAGAACTGCTCATCCCTCAAACCCCCACACGATCCCTCCACTCCAAAAACTTTAACAAACTCTTCTGCCCGAGGACCAAGCTAAGCACCATGGGCGACAGAGCCTTCTGTGCCGCTGCACCCCGCCTCTGGAACTCGCTCCCTGATCAACTCAGATCACCACAGACTCTGGAAAATTTTAAAAAAGGACTTAAAACTTTCCTTTTTTCCACATCGTATTCAACATGATTTCTCTTGCTGTGATTTATTTGTTTCTGTTGCTTGTGTGCATATACTTTGTGTGTATTGTAGCACTTTGAGATTTCATTCAAATGTAAAGTGCTTTATAAATTAAACTTATTATTATTATTATTATTAAAAATGAACTGAAATCAATACAAAAAGCTACATTGGCCAATCTTTCCTAAACACATTCAAAAAATAAAACTGCTGTACAAGAATGAGGGATTGTGAACTCAATGTGCATGGTGTTCAAAAACTTTATTGGTATGCAAATAGATATTAACCTACACAAATATTATCCGTCAAAGCAGACTTCAAAACCTAGACAGTAACATTAAATGCATAGCCTTGACTAACATCTATTTAACAGCAAGAGATCATGTGTAGGCATTACTGGTCTTCTTCACTCGACTCTACTACATCACCCAAGGAATCTCCTCCACCAACGCTCTCACTAGCTTTCGCACACATTTTGCTGTCCTGGTCCCACTATCACAAACAATTTTAGTTCCTTCCAATGAGTTGCCCACCTGATTTTAGGCTATTTATGTTCATTGTCTTGTGCACGTGAAGACAAATGCACCAATAGGGTTGTCTTATCAGTGTGTGTTTACATACGTTTCTAAGCATAATCCAATCAATCACGTTGTCTGCATGGCGCGTTTTACTGATACTGATGGTGAAATTTTACTGTTCATTAATAATCACCATCTAAACGCAAGAGTAACAACCCTGATTTGAAAATGTAGGGAGTAGAAAGTACGGATACGTATGCTAAAATGTAAGAAGTAAAAGTCAAAAGTTCGCACAAAAATAAATAGTAAGGTAAAGTATAGATACCCCAAAATTCTACATAAGTACAGTAACGAAGTATTTGTACTTTGTTACTTCCCATCTCTGGATTTAACTGATTGAATGTTAGACTGAAGGCCTTTGAGAATATCGCCATTGAGCCATTTCCTGCATGGCCTTTTGTAGAGTTGCTTGAAGCACTGTCATAACATCTCTCACATCGGCTGGTGTTAGCTTCCATTGTCGAGGATGCTATCTTGTTAGCTGCGGTGCCGCGAGCCACATTAGCATAGCTAACACCTTGTTTAGCGGACCTTGGTTTAGAGCCCAACGCCATGTCCATGGTTTAATCACACAACTTTAAAAGTGGACCAATTCGTTTGCACAGTACTCATCCGCGGTATCACTCGGTTTTATTTCTCATGTAGCAAAGATTGCAGTTGAATTAGGATAAGTTTGAATTGCAATATGGTCAGCTTGTTGTTGGGCCTGTCTGTCTTTGTGTGATGAAATGTGATGAAGCAGGAAAGGACTTCATATTGGAGTCTTGTTTGCTGTTTGACAGTCTTTTTCAAGATGCTGTCATCTTTAAAGTCATTATCTCATGACCTGCATTTGCATCGGTCACGATGAACAATCCATATCAAATCCCATCAAAATCTTAAGTTGATGCATCTCTGCTTTCCTACATACACATCTATATATAATATGGACACCATATTCCCTCCCTTCACTGTTCATTTATTTTTAGAAGGCTGCATCAGACAAAGTATTGATATTCTGAGTCTTAAGCTTCACAGCAGTGACATGTTTTAAATTGGCTGCAGAGGAGAGACAAAATGACTGAGAATAAGACGCAAGAAAGAAAACAGAGGGGAAATGGCATTTTTGACACCCTTCATTGATCTGGGATTTTAAATTGACACAGTGTTAGTCTGCAGGAAGTCCACCCTCCAGGGTGTGGTGAGAAGTAGACAATGTGCACTCATCACCAAATTATGTGGTATGTTATGTGTTTATGGTGCTGTAACCTTCCCTATCTCTAAGACAAATTTCTCCCTGGTGGAGACAAATAAAGAAACCTGAACCTGAACCTGAATTAAACAAAGGTGGCAACAATCCACCAATGTTCAATGGGGCATAAAACACGAGATAGAGATCACAGGCACTGAACCGACTGACTCACATATTTTTCTTCTTTTCTTTATAAACATAACATTAACAATAGACATTCTGCACAATAATACACCAAGGTCTGCATAGCAAGGAGTGATCATAATAACTTCCAACAGGAAGTAAAACCTTTTGGCTCTGAGCCTACAGCTCGTCATGTTGCCAGATCTCGGAGGGTTTTGTGGTGTTCTCATAACTGACATGAAATTATGGACAGATGGGCAAACTAGAATTCTCCTTTAACACAGAACAGTCGGTAGGGGATAAATGTATTTCTGCCTTCTTCAACCAGAACATCTCGATGATGAAACCTCATCATTAACAAAAGCTCGTGGACTTGTGGACCATCTTGTGATCCTGCATCAGCACTGTGAAATGAGTGGTCTTGTCGGAGCGGAGCCCAGCAGATGCAAGGATTATCTCGGCCCGCTCTCTTGAGAACAGAGGCTTGGCCGGACATGATGAGGATGGAGCTGTTAACATATGCTGCTTGTGTTAACAAGGGCTTCCTTAGTGACATGAAAAGTTTAAAGTTGACATGCCTAGCTGGCACATTTTCTCGCTGCTGTGATTTTTCTCAATGTTTTGCAATCATGTTTGTTTGTCTTATTCACGGTATTACTGACAGACGCAAACATGTCTGTAGAGGAAATGGAATGACTGTCAAACAATTACATCTCGCATCACTTAAGAGGAAATATTTTGCTCCTCTGCCTGAAAAGTGGATTGCTGTCACAAATAGACAGACTTACGCCATCAAGCGTGTTTTGACACTTATGACACATTTTTATAAATTTGGTGTTTTTGTAATTTGATGCTTCCAGTGTTCTGAAATTGTACAACTTCGTGTGTGATCTGAATGCATAAAATGATTCTTTGTCTGGATTATCAGAATGGGGTGACATGCAGTAATATATTTGACTATTTTTAATCCTTCACATTAAAGCTGCATTCATTCAGCTTTTAGCCACTGAAGTTGCAAACAACTGCTGTCAGTAGACAGTTACCTATCTACACGCCCAGCAGACAAAGCCCCTGTGCTTGAGAAGCAGCTGCCAAAGGTGTGGTGGTCAGCTTAGTTTGGTGGTTAACTGCTGTACTTTAGTGGCTAATGCCTTTATTGTGTGCCCCAGGGTGAACAGCCTTCAGTGAGTGATGTCATGTACTTCTGCTACTGTAGGAATAATCCCTCAATCCATCCAAATTAATTCTGTGGTGATGCTGGGTACATGTCTGGCCAGACTGTACTGACAGAAACTGTCAAACTGAGTTTGACGAAAAGCACCAGCCTTAAAGGGAAAGTGAGAGCCTCAGTCTCATGAAATACACTAAACCTAATATCGAATTCTGATAAGTTGTTTAAGTCATTGTTTCCTCTATGTACTAGCAGAATGTTGCATATCACCAGTGGTAAGGCTCATTTTCAGCTCACGTGTGTAGTGTCGAGCCCTAGTTGCAATAAAGGCAGTAAACATAAAAAGATAAAAAAAAATAAGCTTAAATAGAACACAGTAAGAGTAAAAACTGGATACATTCTTATACTATGTATAAATAACTGTGTTTCGATTGTAGTTGGTCTGTTGGTGTGTTGTGCTGATTCACCAGCTTTCTATAGTAATTTGCTGCTGGGCTGTGGGCAGATGTAGATTCTCATACCAGACTGATGCTGCCCATCAGCAAGCTCTCGATGGTGCACCTGTGGAAGTTGAACACCATCCATGCTGGGTCTCACTCTGAAACAGAGCAAAACAACAATTAAATTGACAGTTGGACACCAGATCTGTCTTCTAAAAGGTGTGGTAAATGAATGAATATCAAATTAGTTAATAGGATTTGATTTTGTCTTGTTGAAACCTGGCTGTGGGAAGAATGTTAGCTTAAATAGATCCACTTCCCCCAGTCTTTGTTTTTGTGCTCGGGCCTGAGGCTCATTCTGAGAATGAATGAATATTATATTCCATGTCTGCAACTCTGAGAGAGACACCCGTAAATCTGACACAGGACCTTTTCACTTAAATGTGTATCACAGTGCATGTAAATGCATATGATGTGACAATTCTGACAAAATAATTTTACATTTGAATGCTGATGAATTTGTGACATCCTTAAAAACTCCATCTGTAACCGACAAAATGGTCCTCATAAGTATAGTTACACGACACAACCCCACCACATGCATTTACACCTCACCACAGCTGATTTTCTAGCATCTAAGCAGAGTGACAGACATTTAATTTTGTTCTTTCCATCTCTGTGGAGAAATGCATTAAGCTGCTGGAGTGTAAATGGAGATGTCTTAAATGTTCCAGCTGCGCCCGCACAAACTTGTTTACATAACCCGCTCTCTATTATTGTTCTCTCTGCAGTGTGCAACATTTATGCTCCACACTATTTTTTCAGTCTGGTGTATTAGTGATACTGCTGGGTTCATTCTGAAAATTCACAGATCTAATCACTATAATAAAACCTCCTTTTTCCTTTCACCTCTGTACTACATAAGTATGTGAATATATATATATATATATTATATATTATATATATATATATATATATATATATATATTGTGTGGTTAGAAGCTCATTTATCTTCCATCACAGCAGAACCTGATATTTAGTTATGATGTGGCAGCACCCCCTACTGGTACCCTACAGACAAATGCAATCTTTGGACAAAAGTGTGTATGATAGTCTAGTTGTAATAATGGGAAATCTCAATGCTACAACAAACTTTTTTTCCATCCGTTAGAGTTGGCTTTGTGTCAGGCTGACACAATAAAGGGACAAATACTATGGTTTTTGCAGTTTGCTTTGGAAGAACTTGACTGGCTTGCACAGAGTTCTGACCATCAGCTCCAACCAACAATGTTGGGATGAAACAGAACTTGACACACCTGAAGTTATTTAATTTAACACATTTTATAATCTGCATGTATCAGAAATTGTCATGTACATGTGTAAAGAGCAGAGCAATAGAAGCGCATACACATTAATATCGGTCCATCCAAGGAAAGTGATCCACCTCTGTGGCTCCTAGCCTGAATTGAGGGTCTAAGGACAGAGGGTGTTGCATGCTGTACACATTATATTATATCATTTGACTGGACTTTTTGGACTTGAGACAACTGAGAGCTTTAGGTAGCTTCAGGTTTAGGTATCCACATACTTTTGACCATTCACTATACCTCCATTGGATAGTTTCAGTATAAACAAAAATATGGAAATAAAAAGGAGAACTCAGGAGGACTTTAAGAAATACATCAGGGTTTTTTTTTTTTCTTTAAATTTGACGATGATATATCTTGGGTTCATTCATTTGAATCTCTGCTCCTTTACAGGCAATAAGTTTTGAGTTTCTATTGCCTCTATTTATTTAAATTGATTCATGTTCTATAGGGCAGTAATGTTGTGATTAAAAAAAGAGAGGGTAATGCATGGCTTCCACTCAGTCATCTTCATAAGGCAAAAAGGCCAACATTATAAATAAAAATCACTTAGTTTCAGAAGCTGTATTTCTTATCTCTTCAAATAACACTGGGCTCATAAATTGCATACTATGAATCATAAATTTATGTTGCATAGAGGTCAAAAGATGGTTAATCCCATTATGCAAATAAAAGCAGCAGCCAGCAGAGACTCTGTGACTTCCCCATGTGGATTTAATCGATTGTATTCCTGGGCTGTTCCTCTTGTTTGGAGTCAATATTGATATCTGCAAAGTGTTGCCTATTTAAAGATGTCCCTCAACACCTTTGGGGTAATTTGAACACTTGAGCAGCCATTAGAGGACAGTCAGCACCTCAGTCTCTTATCTGATGTTGGGTCTGATACTGACTGTTTAATTAATGTAATCAGCATAATCTAGCACTGATCATTATGAGATGATGTAGACATCTGCTGCCACATCAATGCTGCTGAATAATGAGCTCTTGTTAAGCTGTCTCATATGAAATTCTCATAACCATCTAGCCATGTGGGAATACTTAATACAATATGCTGTGTCATATACATTATGTAGTATTGTCTCTATACAGATTTCTTCCATGTTGTCTTTGTGTTAAAACAAATGAGGTTTCTTATGCCCAATTGACTACCCATGCACAGACTGTTAACTTGATGTTATGATTCTGTGATACAGCAAATCATCTAATGCTTTACTGCAAATAACAAAAGAAGACAATGATGCAAAATTCCTCACGTCATTGTACAGTCACTTATTTGCCGGAAGGAAGCACTCTTTTTAATTCCAATCTTCTGATGTTTTCTGTCAGCAGGATTTTAGAAATGCTACAGATTAACAGCACAGACCTCTGCTAAGGGCAATGGGTCAGTGTGCCTTTCTTGTTAAACATAAAAGCAGTATTTTGTTTTTTTGTGTTCCGTCACTAGCGAGACAACAACTTTGCTAACACAGCTGAACATCAAGCAACAGCACAAAACATGGTATCCACAACCTTGTTCTTTCCATCACCGTTCACAAATCTCATGACCATAGGTGATGGTTGTAACATAGATAGACCAGGGAATTGAGAGCTTTGCCCATCATCATCATCAGTCAGGTATAATGTCCGTACTGCTACCACTGCAGCAGTCCGCCAGTCCATACTCACCACCAGGTGGTGATCATTTGACAGCTATGCTCCTCTCTTCACCCTAGTGTCCAAGGCATACAGCCACAGATCTGAAGACATGACCACAAAGTCAATCATCGATCTGCACCCTGAAGTGTTCTGGTACTAAGTACACTTAGTAAACGGACATGCTACAAACATGCTGTTTGTTATGGCAAATCCATGACTTACACAGGAGTCCAATAACAAAACACCACTCAGGAGCGGGTCATCCACTAATCAGATGATTGGCACTTCGATCCCCCCAGAAAATTCCCCCCAGTTTCAGTATGCTGCATGAGGAATTATGACTCAACCTTAGTATTCTGTGCTGGTGGAATTAATAATCTACCTACTGAGAGTTCAAATCTAGTTGATGTATCATTTTTTATGATGTGCATTTGTTCCCCATATTAGAGGTTCTCAAAAGACTGCAAAAATGAATCATGTTAAATAAATCCCCAGCCCAACAGCTATGTTGTATGCAGCTCATTGTTCATAATCTGTCTGCAGGTATATCGTCTATGTGCTGCTGTAAAGAATCTGAGTTAGTTGGAGAGTACACCCATAGTGCACCCATAAATTTAGATAGCAGTGTCCTGCAGGCTACAACTGCATGTGAATGCACACAGGCTCTACTCTGTGGCTTTCAGCTCAAAGCCCATTGATTCCTACTGGAAACATGCACCTAAATCAGCAAGTCACTGTCATTTTAGCAAACATTATACAGTCCCCAACTACTGTGGCTCAGCAGCAGAGCGGGTCGTCCACCAATCAGAAGATCGGTGGTTCTATCCCCGGTTAGATGGTTAGATCCCCTCCTGTCTGCATGTTCATGTTCATTGCTGGTTTGAGTCCGCAAATACGATTTGTTGACAAGAAACTATATAATATCACCAGTAGTTGTAGTATTATGTTTTTTTTTATTCACTGCAATTAGATTTCCGATCCAATACTTAGAGGTAATGTGTGTTTTCAAGTTATCATAAAAGTGACGACAACATGAAACAAGTTGAAGAATGACTCAGTTCTCTTATCTGATTGATTGATCAAAGTGTTTATTTTGAATATGCAAACCAAAAGAAAAAAGAAAAGTAAGGCAAAACATTTAAACAGAAATACATATTTGAAAAGGAGTGAGAAGAATAATAACTTATAAACTCCCATCCCTTCTCTTTAAATAATGAATGACAATACCAAGCTTCCTTGCATGCTGCTAAAAACCTGGGCGTCTTACTAGATGATCGTCTTTCTTTCTCTGAGCACATTTCCTCCGTAGTGAGGTCATCTCACTATGCATTGTACAATATTAGAAAAATCAGACCGTACCTGACCCAATATGCTGCTCAGCTCCTGATACAGGCTACAGTCAGCTCCCGCCTCGATTATTGCAACTCGCTCTTGGCTGGCATACCTGCTTACGCGATCAAACCTTTGCAAATGGGCCAGAATGCCGCAGCGCGACTGGTTTTCAATCAACCTAAAAGGTCACATGTCACCCTACTCTTCAGCGACCTGCACTGGCTGCCTGTAGCTGCCAGAATTAAACACAAAGCTCTGACGCTAGCCTACAAAACCATCTCAGGATCTGCCCCTGCCTATCTCAGCGTCTTACTAAAGGCTCACGTCCCGACCAGGGCGCTAGGCTCCGCTCATACAAACCGTCTAGTTGTACCCTCGCCTCTCGCAGAGCGAGATTATTTGAGCAGTTTGATACTCTACAATGTCTGTAAATTTTAGTAACTTGGACTGTAAAAATAAGCAGTTTGTGTGTACCTGATGGCCAATGTTGTGTATGATTCATATTGCTCTTTTTTGAATGGTGGTTAGTGGCTGTAGTGATGTTTTATAGTTGTTGCCCCAGACCTCAGCACAGCATTGAAAGTATGGTGAGACCAGGGAACAGTAAAGAGTGTGCAGTGATTTCTGATCCAAAACATTTTTTTTGACAACACAAAATGCAACACTTTTCTGCATTCTGCATATATCATTATCATCTAGCAAAGCATCTTCACTGCAAACCATCTGATCACAGGTGTCTATCAGTAAATGAAAGACTGCTCCACAGACTCTCGTTCAGGAAGGAGACAGAATCAAAGTTACCTGGGTGTAAAATGAAAAATGAACAACAGAAACTGGAGGGGAGTGGTGCATCAGCTGCAGGGGAGAGGTGGAGATGGCTCAGGAGAGCAGCGGAGGTGATTAGCACACCTGTAACCAGTTCACTAATCACTCTCCCTCTCACAGTCGCACTCCCAAACACAGTCGCAGTCGTGTATTGGACCTGGGTAGAGTAGGAGGACAGAGAGAGAGAAAATGCACACAACCAGCTGGCAGCAGAATCGGATTCAGAAGGCTGCTAAGTGTCACCTGTCTGTGTGTCCCTTGCTGAATAACCCACAGCGGCAGCCACAAGAACATAAACACAGTTACTGTTGGAAATATAATTAGAGCCTGACCATGTACAAAACATTTGTCCAGTGTTGAAATACTGCTAACCCTGATCAAAACCTGCACCACAGGACTGCAGTGTGTCAGATTTAGGAGGATCTATTTACAGAATATAATAAACCACAACTCTGTTCTCATTAGTGTAGTCACCTGAAAATAAGAGTTGTGTTTTTGTTATGTTAGAATAAGAGTTATATCTACAGATGCTGCAGCGGTCTCTTCTGGGTTAATGTAGAAACATGGTGGTTCATTGTTCATTGTTGTTGTAATTTTCTATCCTTAGGTTACACGAGGTCACTTGTGGGTCTTGAGGTCCTCAGCAGTATTAATTGTTTGACTGTGGTGACCAGGGTCGAAGAGACCTAATCAGCCTTCCTAGACATAATAGATAGCTTGTTGTTTTACCTCCGTGGGTAAAAACATTCTCTTTGGCTAATTCTGGGTGTATAGTATTTGGTAAATGGACTGTACTTACTGTATATAGCTTCTTTCTAGTCTTCCGACCACTCAAAGCACTTTTACAGTATGAATCTCATTCACACACATTCATACACTGATGGCATTGGCTGCCATGCAAGGTGCCAACTGCTCATCAGTTTTAGGAGCTAACCATTCACACATCAGGAGCAATTTGGGATTTAGTATCTTGCCCAAGGGCACTTTGACATGCAGACTGGAGGAGCTGGAGATCAAACCGCTGATCATCTGATTAGTGGACGACCCACTCTACATCTGAGCCACAGCTATTTGTGGTGTTTATCTTGGGGTTTAAAGTCTATCCACCAGGATGAGCTGGGCAGAATGTGAGACCGACTCAGGCACTTCTGATGAACTTTAAGAGTGTCTTTAATTCTCCTTGGCCAAGCGTCAATAAATAATACAGCATAAGACATCAGAGGCTTTCTTCCCTCTTGACCTCACCATTGACTTCAGCAATTTCTCCACAAAAAACATGACAAACTAATCACTGGATCTCAACCATCACAGAAAAATGTTTGAGGTGAAACTGAGTGAATTGTGAAATGCATGAATATGACTTGTACTGTATTGCTGCTAACTGGGGCTTCTCATTAAATAGTAGAGCTTCATGATGCCCACAGTGTTCCTGTTGTTTCTCTCAGGGTTTGTGTAAATCTGTCACAATCACAATCCATGATCTTTTGTGTCAGCTTTTCTGAACCCACAAAACGTGTTAATTACAAGGTCTAGAGCTAGCTCTCTGCTGGTCCTCCACTCTCAGTCTTAGTCTCCAGACAGTCCTCATTTGAGCTACATTACATTGTATAAAGCACATAATCAATTTGCTTGGTCCTCCTAAACCCTCATCCTGGGAGTCTGTCATTAATTGCTTTTCCAAGCTCTCGAACAGATAACAGGGACAGAAGATTCAGACCGTGCAGAGGCAACACAGTCTTACGGTAATGACCCTCTTTAATGCAAACGCGCTTGCATATGGTCCACTCGAGCCCAGTGCAACTTCCTGTTTTCCCCTATCGTCCTCTTACACCAAACTCTCAGGACAGCAGCCAGAGCATTTCAAAAGCTGGCACAGCTGCCCCCTCGCAGTAGACTGATGGGGCTTATTGGGCCATGTCACAGAGGAGAGACATACCTGTCAGTCTGCTGGAGGGACAGCTAATTTTTATATCCCCAAATGTATCCACACCATGGGACATGGTAGGGTGGCATGCTGGGAAGTTTTCCTCTGCTAGTTAAGACCCTGATATGTTACCTGTAGTCCACATCATGTGAGGAGCTGCATGTCACAAAAGTTTAAACTCAAATGACATTGAAGTACTCTGTTGCTATTACCTATTTAATATATTTATTTATAACCAGTATGCTACTGTAGGAACTTTGTTGGTGATGGTGATGATTAACTGAAGAAAAAGACTACATGGTATAAGTAAGGTCAGGTTAAAATTATGTTTTGCAAGTGACAAGTCTCAAGTCCCACATTTAGACCAACAAGTCCCAATTCTATCTGCTGATCTGCATAAATACACCTTTACCTTTTTGACCCTGAGTGGCTTCTGTTGGCAGGAAAGTGATTGGTAAATAGTGGTGTGTCAGTCCTGAACATATCATTCAATTTCATTCAAATCTTTTATATGACTCGGGAGTAATGAGTAGTCTCAGTGAGTGATTTGTTCATTTTTATGCAGCACGTTCGCTCGCCACATGGCATCTGCATAAGCTCAGTCAAGACAGGAAACAGAAATGATTAGTTCATGACTCAACTATGCATCCTCAAATCTCGAGTCTCTCGTCCATTTGTTACGTGACAGGCAACTCAGGCTGTGTGACGAGCAGTACATTCATATAGAGACTGTACTTATACATCTCCTTTCTAGTCTTCTGATCACTCAAGGTGCTTTTACACTACATATTATCCATTCACACTCTGATGGCAAATGCTCATCAGTTTTTGGGAGCTAACCATTCATAATCATACATACGTTCATACACCAGTGCCACAGCATCAGGACAGTATCTTCAAGGACACTTCGACATGCAGACTGGAGGAGATGATCTGATTAGTGGATTCAATTCAATTTTCATAATATAATTTATTTATATAGCGCCATATCATAACAAAAGTTATCAGTTCCACCATAAGCAAGCTCTTAGCGACAGTGGCGAGAAAAAAACTTCCTTTTAACAGGCAGAAACCTCGGGCAGACCCAAGCTTATTGGTGGACAGTCATCCACCATGACCGGTTGAGTTAAAGATAGAGAGTAGCAGATAGAGAGAGAGATATAGAGAGATAATATATGTAGTGGACATCATACAGAACCACAGCAGCAGCCACGATCCATGAGAACCTGCTGCATGACAGAGCACAGAAACTCCAGGCAAGAAGTTTAGTTAGTAACATGCATTAACATGCATTAATGAGACATGTATGTTTACGGACAGACAGACAATCCCCCGGCAGTCTAATCCTATGGCAGCATAACTAAGGGATGACCTGAGACAGCCCTAACTATAAGCTCTATCAAAAAGGAAAGTCTTCAGTCTACTCTTAAAAGTGTTGACCGTGTCTGCCTCCTGAACCCAGAATGGTAGTTTGTTCCACAGAAGAGGAGCTTGATAGCTGAAAGCTCTGGCTCCCAATCTACTTTTGGAAACTATAGGAACCACAAGGAACCCAGCGTCCTGAGAGCGCAGTGTTCTAGAGGGGTAGTAAGGTACTATGAGCTCTTTTAGATATGATGGTGCCTGACCATGAAGAGATTTGTAAGTAAGGAGAAGAATTTTAAATTCTATTCTAGATTAAATAGGTAGCCAATACAAAGAAGCCAAAATAGGAGAGATGTGATCTCTGATCTTGGTTCCTGTCAGAACAGGTGTTTGTCTGAATTTAACATCAGAAAATTGTAGGTCATCCAACTTTTTATATCCTTAAGGCATGCTTGGAGTTTATTTAATTGATTGGTTGCATCAGGCTTGCATCATAAATATAATTGGATGTCGTCAGCATAACAGTGAAAATTGATAGAGTAATTCCTAATAAAGTTCCCTAAAGGAAGCATATATAAACTGAATAGAAATGGTCCTAGTACAGAACCGAGTATAGCATCAAGTCAGTTCAACTTCTGGGATATTGATCTAGTCAGGTAAGTAGCTGAGGGCGTTGTTTATCATTTTCATCTGTTTTGGTGTTAATGAAACTAACAACAGGTACACTAGAGGGGAAACAATGAGATGACCCCCAAAACAGGAATGGTTTTACTGGTGGAGGCCACTGACATTTTTTCCCTGCTAATCTTTTCTGACCAATTTCTCATTAGTTTTGCATTTGTCAGTATCACTACGGGTTGCATGGTGCAGTACCTGGACCCTACGGAGGTTGCACAGGTAGTCCAACTCCTCCAGGGGGGAACATATATGGGCCGTTGCCAGAAGGTTTGCTGTGTCTCCCAGCACAGTCTCAAGAGCATGGAGGAGATTCTAGGAGATGGTTAGTTAATCTAGGAGACCTGGACAGGGCCGTAGAAGGTCCTTAACCCATCGGCAGGACCAGTATCTGCTCCTTTGGGCAAGGAGGAACAGGATCACTGCCAGCACTGCCAGAGCCCTACAAAATCACCTCCAGGAGGCCACTGGTGTGAATGTCTCTGACCAAACAATCAGAAACAGACTTCATGAGGGTGGCTTGAGGGCCCGACGTCCTGTACTGGACCCTGTTCTCACTGCCTGGCACCATGGAGCTCGACTGGCATTTGCCACAGAACACCACAATTGGTAGAATTTGCTATTGAGATCCTGGAAAGTGTAATTAGGCTTCACTGGTATTGGATAAAGTTCAATAACCTGCCTTGTTGACCCAGTTATTGTGCATTGTATTACATTTTATACATTGTACATTTATCAGTATGGTTATAAATTGGCCACCCAGAAGGGGCAAGAACAGGGAACTCTGGGAAGTTAGGTTTGCAGAAAAGATCATGATCATCACTTCTCTGCCTTTTGGCTAAGATCAAGTGTAGTACCTGCTCTATCTGATACGTCCCCTACATGGAGACCATATATTAAATTGATTTTTGGAGCAGGGAGATGGAATAGGGGCTTGCTCCGTCCACTCCATGCATCGACCAGTATTGCAGTATCTCCGGGAACAGTGCACCCCTTTCTCTCTATGGGGTGGCAGTAGCTCAGTCCATAGAGACTTGGCTTGGGAACCGGAGGGTGGCCAGCTCAAGTCTAGCATCAGTGTGGAAGGTGGACTGGTAGCTGGAGAGGTGCCAGAGTTCACCTCCTGGGCACTGCCGAGGTGCCCTTGAGCAACCCCCCCCAACTGCTTGCAGGGTGCCGTTCTGGCTGGCTGCCCATCACTCCACCATCTCTGTCCACATTTGCATGTCTATGAGCCCATGCATGTCTATGAGCCTTATACTCTGAGTTAAAAATGCATGTAAATAAAAAAATTGAGTGAAAAAAGAATTTCCCCGTTGAGGGGATTAATAAAGTATATCTTCTTCTTCTTCATGAGTGGTGACCTAACCCCCTCCAGGACTCGTCCACCTCTAGAACCTGTAGGACCCCTCACTGTCTTGTAATCGCTTTCAGGGTCTCCCCTCTTTTTTTGCTGTGGGGGTTCTATGATTATATTAATATGAATGTTCTCCTAGTTTCATGCTACCAAGATGATTGATGTAATGCATGAGGGCCTAGGGCTGAAATGTATTCCCACTGCATCTAAAACTCAATGTATTAAAGTCAGTGAGTCATATAATTATAAAGCCATCTAAAAATCATGCAAGTCAGCATCAGTGTGCACAGCAATCACATGCATTATGTTCAGAAACACTAGCTGTGTGTCCCTCCAAAAGGAGTCAGATTCCTTAGATAGATGATGAAGGTGACGCGGTCACTGACTAATGCTCAGCCACTGCATGTGGACTCTTTCTTGTTATTCTCACTGTGTAATGTTGGAAGTGTGTTCCGTGCAGAGTGAGGTGAAAGTGGAGGAAAGAGTAAATCCAGGAGTGACTCTGTGACTGCTGACCTTGGAGCTCATTACTCATCGGTCTCAGCAGATCTACAGCGAAAGTCCGCAGCTGATAGAGACTTTCCCGCCGGCTCTCTGCATTTCATTAGATTAAGATTCACTGCGCTTCCCCTCTTCACCTCTCTTAACCTGCTGTCTGCAGAAGACAGTGGATAAATAGCCAGCCGCTGAAAAGTGACTAGAACAGTCCGGCTCCAAAAAAGAAGCATAATGCGCTCTGTCTGTCTGCTTGATCTATGGAGCTCTCTGCTTTAGCTTTGCCCAGACCAAATGGAGATCTCTGCTGAATAGCAGCCATTTTGAGGATCAATATAGCCTTGGACAGTGTACAGGGAAAGTTCATTAAGCAGGCAAAGACATGTCATGATGAAGACGACTGAGAACAAATGCCTTCTGAAGGGCCGCCTTTGGGGAATATTTGCATGTACACATCATTTAGGGGCTGGCTTTCTTTAGCAGCTGAAACTCAGAGTGCTGAACAAGTGTGTGTCCTTTAATAAACCTCCAAATTAAAGACAGCAGACAGTTTTGTAACATCAGCTGATAAGACGCGGAGCACCGCATATATAGCATATATATCATATAGATCACCTGTTTAGTTGGAGCCGTTCATATACTCTGAGCCAGTTAGCCTGAAACTTGTTAATATAGTAATGTCAGTTACCTGTCTGATGATTAACGTTGTTAATGTTGACATCACAAGGAGCTGTTTTCATTAGTTTTTCGGACTCAGCTGTGTTTTTCTGAGCAGGTTCTGCCTCAGATGATGTAGATTTATGTTTTAACCAGTGATCTGTGATTGTTTCCTTAAACTTAATGTCACTGTTAGCGTGTCTCTGTTATGCTAGCGGATACAGCGGTTCCAGCCACTCGTCCTCAATAAGCACGGCTTGGTTGAACATACATATCTGTAAATGTCCTGCATTATAAGTGTTGGATTTGCAGGAAAATTGTGCGCAATCCCGCACTGAAATTTAAGCCCTGCCTTTTTTTTTTTTTTTTCTTGCAGACTTTATGGTGGCAGTGACAGCAAAATGCTGTGGGAAACCCTGGACATACCTCTACCTCATACCTAGGTGAGCCAACAGGAATGTACAAAGTTTGTTTTGCTTAAAACTTACCTTCATGGTTCCATATTCACGTTTTTCTCCATCTCAGTCAACAAAGTCCGCCAACCTAGTTGAAATGTGGACCATGACATATAGTACGTGTCTGACGAAAGACCACTCAAATGTGGGGAGGAGCTTTGACGTCATGCACGAATGCGAATGCAGAGAAGGTTGCCAGATTCACTGATGTCACTCGATTACATTTTACTTGGAAATATCAACTAATTAAGCCAATTAACTGGTTTAGTGATTTTTATTTATGTTTTTTGTGGAATTTATATAGATATTACAAAATAATAATTACAGGGCCAAAAAAAATATTTTTTCAGTGTAGTTGACCCCCGGAAACTCTGGTTGATTCGTTATTGACTCTTGATCCTGAACAAAAATGAGCATTTACAGCCTTATTAATTCATTGACACCCCAGTGTCCGGTCCCAAGGACTCTTTGAAGCAAGATCTCGGAACCACACTGCCTGATGATTATTTCAACAAGTTTTTTACGGTTAGTTCACCCCTCTTCAATCTGTGTGAGGCACACCCCCTTCCCAGCATGGCTCGGATTGGTGGTGGCCCCTGAATGGGATGGGCTCCTGGCTTTAGATTTGCCTGTGCCTGTAGTGAGGACAATACAGGAAGCCCAGGCTAAACATACTAGGGTGGACTTCTCTTATCTTTGGTGGGTGTTTTCTACTTGGTGTTGAACCCAACAGGTGGATCCCTACTCAGCTACAGCCCAAGACAGCCAGTCTTACAGTTCCAGCTGGAGACAGTGAAGTCTGCCGCAGCCCTCCAAGGTATGGTGTCAGCCATTGAAGCGGTTGTGTAGCTGAGAAGCCGCAATATAGTGACTGAAGGCTGGTGGATCTGTTACACTCGGCACTGTGTGTCAGTCAGAACACAACTGAACAATCCAGGATCTGATATACTTCTTTTATTGTTGGCTTGTGATGTAGTTCTAGTGATGAAGACAGATGTGGATGACCATTCTATTGGTAGTGTGGTTCTACAGAAACAAAGAGATAACAAGTACAGTGCTATCAGACAACCCGTGTAACTATAAATACACTCTTTCACACCTAAATTACCACGATCATCCTGTAAGGCTTAACATATTAACTCAAATGTCAATATATAAATATAAAATGACCAGGCTGAAGCTAACATCAATTACTGTAAATAGCATAGTAGCTAGCATACAGACAGAATGGTAATCTAAGAACATGAATTAGGGAGAAAATAGCTGCCTCCACACAAAACCTAAAGAACAACAAAAGAGGAAAGTACTTACAAGTATTCAAGAACGCACAACATTAACTGGGACAACTCCGCAGCTCTGTTAGCTGTGCAATACCATGCACACGACAACTGTACTCATTAGCATTAATACAGCCAGCCAGTAGGTGGCACCTAATCCCTGAACTAAACACACAGTTCTACAGTTATTCTGCAATAGAAGTCCAGTTTTTCTAACAGGTTGTGTCTCACTGAGTGAGAGGCAGCTGCTGCTCCTCAACTTCGCAGTTCCTTGAGGGTGCGCAGAGGCACGGAGCTAGACCTGTAGTCACTCTGTGGGATCAGGATATGGTTCTTATTGTGCTTGGGCATCCTGGCCTCCCCTTAAAACTGCATTTCTGCTGGCCATAATTTGGATGAGTGGGGCCTAGGTTATACTGCTGGGTTATGATTTAGTAGGCATATGTGTTCACATATGGACACGTGTTCTTGTGTGCTCAGCCCATCCAGGGTTCGGGCACACCCACCTCACGGTCTTGCTGTTTCATGGGTCTTGTGGCAAGGAATCTCTCTTGTTGCCATGTGCGTAGCAGCCACACTGTCATCTCAGTCCACGCTCCTTCGTGGAATGGGAGCTGGGTGGGACTCGTTAGTAGGCAACTGGACCGTGCCTATTTCCCACCTTCGTTGTCCCTCGATCGGCTCAGCATCAGTGGGACAGTCTGAGTCTGAGTCACTCACAGGAAATGGTCTTCATGCTTCGTACGGTCTTTTTCTGTATTTCTCAGGTTGGTCTTGCAGTTTGACCTATGCAGCCCTCTACCTCTCAGGCTTGTCTTTTGTGTCTTGCCAGGACCTTACCTGGTTGGTCTGTGAATGATGCACATTTGTATATAGTTAATTTGCTACATGTTCGTGTTTTGGACTATGGGCTGCACCGTCTTCTCAGTGGGGTGTCCTAAAGAGTTTCCTCATACATATGGAATATGTAAAGGAGTGGAGAGAGAATCTTGAGACAATAGAGAACGTATGGTTACATTGTAACCTTGGTTCTCTCAGTGGAGCTCTTAAGGCCGCTCGGAGACAAGTTTCGATCAAACTATCTGATTCCATGCCAGCACAGGTCCTCTATAGGTAAACCTGGTGGCATGACCGGGCAAGCCGTTGTGTCTTAAAGAAGTATCAGGGTGGTCATTGCCCGTACATATACATTTTGTAACGGAGTGGAGAGATAGTCCCTTCACTCAGAGAACCAAGGTTACAATGTAACCATACGTTATTTAGAATTCAGTATATCTGTGTGTCTTCAGGTGTTCTCACACAAGTGTCCTGACATTATTAATGTATACTGTATTATGATTTATACAGTGTATACAATTTAAGACATTTCCTCCAAGTGCTATTTAGAGTTAAATATATCTGTGTGTCTACAGACCACGTTTTCTCACAGGCTAACAGCTGAGCTGTGACACTTTTGTATCACTGCAGTTGAAGTTCATACCAGACACATTCACACACTGCAGCAATTTGGGGTTCAGTACCTTGTGCAAGGAAACTGGGTGAGACCAGAGGAGCCAGGCATCCAATCTGATCATTTCACTGATCAGCTGATTAGTGGATGACCGGCTCTACCTCCTGAGCCACAGCCACTCCTCTGCCATTGCTATGTCAAACTCTTTGTTCCAAGATTGTTTGCTATGTAATGTAGCAAACACTATGTCAGGTCAGATTGACAATCAGCCGAGAGAATCTCATTTTCAAAATGAAACACCTTGTGCAGACTCAGATCATGAAAAAGAGACAAAAGGAAAACAATTTAGCTACTAAGTAAGTAGCCTACTTACTTATGATAAAAGCACATAATTCAAGAAAAGTTAACAAAAATACTCCTGGTGGCACGATGTGTGGAGAACAGACCAAAACAGTGTCACAACCGCAACGTCACAGTATCAAGCAGTGACTGTTTGAAGAGAGAGGAGTGGTGGAAATCAATTTCTGTGAAAAAAATCGAGGGCTGGCAGACAACAACTTGGTCAGCAAAGCTTAGCATGAAGCCTGTTTCCTTGGAATATTGACACAGATATCTTCAGTGTGCTGAGCTGCGCTTGGAGTGACGCCATGTTCAAAAGAACACTGAAGTAGGAGGGTGTGGGGGCTGGCCTGAAGTTCACCCATACACCTGTGCATTTTCAAGCCAAATGCTGGGGATGTTTGTCTATGTCAACTATGACAGAAAATGGAGGGGTGGTTGTCTACAAGTATATAAGAAAGACCTTTAGAAGCAGAAAACAGCAGATTTCTGGAACTGCTCAGGTTTATTGCTGTTATTTGTACCAGCACAATAAACTCTGAAGCAAGAGCTGAAGTAGCTTTTTAAAAAGAGTGGACCTTGATGCTGGGATAAGGATAAGGATAACCTTGCAGGGAAGGTCTAGTGTCAGTTTGCATATTTTGAGTGAAACATTTAACAGTAAGATAACCGAAAATAAATCCTGGATGTCCACTGATACGCAGCCAGGAATTATGAAATCATTTAAGACAGAGGAAAACTGTGTCTTGTAAAGCTGCACAGAGCCCATGGTGCTTTATTATTTTTGCCTTCCTTCTATGGCTGCTATTTAAAACAGTCAGTTAGCGGCATCTAGCAGTGTAGTTGCTGATTGCAACCCCCTCATATCATGAAAGAGAAACTATGTTGGCCTTGAAAGTCACTGTCTAGAATCAGTGTTTAGTTTGTCTGTTCTGGACTACTGTAGAAACCTGTGGCATCTGCAGATAAACACTTTTTATTTTCAGGTGATTATAGACTAAAGAAAAGAGATATGAAAATTATAATCCATTTCTTCCATATTCTAAATAAAACCCCAAATCTGACAAACTTTAAAGCATCAAATATATTATCAAAAATCATGATTGCAGTAATCACACTGTTGCATAATTCATTAGTCTTCAGGAGCAATCTTCAAATGAAAGAGAGCAGCTGTCAGTTACGATGGTTAAATCACACATTCCCAACAAACCCAACAGATTGTATCATCATAAAAGTGTAAAGGTGAGCTTGGAACTCAAACTATTAATAGTGCATATCACTGTAAAATTATATTATCAAGCTTTTATAAGAGGTACTTCAGTCCAAGCAGGCCCACAGGGTGTTATTTATCATCAGAGCAGAGCAGGCTGAGAGGCATTCTGAAAATAGATAGGGATATACATGCAGGTTTTCTGCTTAAATCCTGGAGTTTGAGAATCACGACACACACCATGCAGTTACATTACAGCGTAGCCTTTGTCATCCTGGGAGATGCTGTCATCTCTGATATTCCAATCTAATCTCATCATGTGCCTTCCGTGGGAAAGCCTGCTGTCTGTGCGGCACTGCAGCAGGATCAGTGTTAACACCTGGGAATGGTAAAGCCTGTATAAGTTTCAAGGATTAAGGATTTCAACCAGCAGTCTCCTCAGAATAAAAAACAGAGAACTGAGATGATCAGGCTGCAGGAGAGTGTCTGAGCATGGGTTTAAGGTTAGGTTTTGGGACCATAAACCTTTTCTCTACAGGTGTGTCTCCCCATATATGGGGGATATCATGAGTACATGAATAGTAAGTGGAGTATATAAGTATATTTCCTGATTTGGAAATCTTTACCCAAAGAGCAAGAACTTCACACCAGACAATGTATTTTTCTGCCTGTACACTTGTAAATTTATTTTCAACACTTTTCTTGCTCACTGTAGGGTAAGATGAGGCAATGCCCACCTGAATATAACACAACTGCTGATTTCTAAAGCCCACAGGAGGTCTCTGTCACCTACGTGCAGTAACAGGTGCTATTGTTGAGACAGAACTGGTGAACCCAAATGCAAACACAGACCTTAATCAAGATTTATTGTACCAGACATTGGACAGGTGATGGTGGCTTAGCTGGGAATGGCATGGATTGAGGGTAGGGTGGCTAAAAAGGCTGTCAAAGTTTGCGCCAGATGAGGTGAAATCCAAACTGAAGATAGAAGATTGCTGGACATGGAAAATATGTAGACACAAGTTACTATAAGTTTAAGTGAGCAAAAAGGTCAAAGGTCAAAACCAGAAGGGTCCACAGCGAAGCAAGACTAATGTGATTACAAGGTTACTTTGAACACTGTCAGCTTCATGAGGTGTGAATGTGTCTGTCTCTGTCTGTCTCTTTCAGGGTTATGCCTAGTCAGGCATTGGTTGAAAATGCAGTCACATCTCCCTTTACTAAAAACTCTCTCTCTGTCTCTCTGTCTCTCTCTGTCTCTCTCTCTCTCTCTCTCTCTGTCTCTCTCTCTCTCTCTCTCTCTCTCTCTCTACATGTCTCATTAATGCATGTTACTAACCAAACTTCCCCGGAGTTTCTGTGTCGTCCAGCAGGTTCTCGTGGATCGTGGCTGCTGCTGTGATCCTGCACGACGTCCACTACATATATTATTACTGTCATTATTACTACCATATCTGCTACTGTAATCATTTTATCATTCATTGTGATTCATTGTCATTTTATCAGTCATTGTAATTGTACAATATGTTTGTGTTGCTTTGTCCTGTACACGTGACATCCATTGCACGTCTGTCCGTCCTGGGACTCTCCCATTTTTTCCCTTTAACAGGGAAAAAATGTGGAAGAAACCTCAGGAAGAGCCACAGAAGAGGGATCCCTCGATCCCTCCTCTGTGGCTCTTCCTGAGGTTTCTTCCACCTTTTTTCCCTGTTAAAAGGGTTTTTGTGGGCAAGTTTTTCCTCACTCGAACCAAGGGTCTAAGGACAGAGGGTGTCACTCCCTGTACAGATTGTAAAGCCCTCTGAGGCAAATGTACTTTGTGACTTTGGGCTATACAAATAAAACTGATTTGATTTGATTTGATTTGATTTATAGGGCAGTGCCAGACCTAAATGCAATCTTTGAAAATAATGTTTAGTTAAAGTTTAAGAGTTCTACAGTGTCCATTAGCAATTTTCCTCCAGCATTCTTCTCAATTCCTCAAATTACAGTTTGCTTTTGGCTGTATTCATTTAAAAAAATGTTTTTATTCTTTATAGCTCTCCATTACAGCAAAGTAGCAGCATGTGATTTGTCCATTAGTGTGTGAAAGAAGAGTCAAATGCAGATCCACTATGGTTCCTGTTTTATAGGCTTGGACTTAAAAGTGCTTTGAGTGGTCGGTTATCTAGGAATGTACAATATAAATAAAACACTTGTCACATTCACATACACAACTGATCTGCAGGAGAGGGACAGCCCTTCTGGATACTAAGCTCACCCCATACACGTCACAGCCATCAAGAGCAATTTGGGCTTCAGTATCTTGCTCAAGGACACTTCAACTGCTTTCTCCACCAACCACTGACAGTCAGATAACTAGACTAACTAGACTTTGTGACATTGCAGAAAGTTTTTAAATTGTTTATTTACCTCAAGTGTTTGTAAGAACAATTCACATTCAATAACACCAAATATGATTTTCAGTATGAAAAATTGTCTAAATCTGAAAAGTAGTAACTATCTCTCATACAAAAGTGGTGGAGTAAAGTTCAATATTTGCCCCATAGATTTAGTGAAGTAGAAGTATAAAATGGAAATACTTAAGTACAACATGTAAATAAATGTACTTTCATTCCACTGCTGGTCTGGATAAATGTCTTTTGAAAGGTTGTTGTTCTTGTTGGGACAGTTTGACATCTTATGAATTGTTAAGACCAAACTGGTTAACCAAAATGCAAACACAGACCAGGCAGCTGTAATCCCTTTAAAATTAATTGTGACAGAGGTTGGGTAGGTAACGCTGGCTTAGCTGGTGGAATGAGTGTTGGTGAAATCCAAACAGACATCTGAAGATAAAAGGCTGCTGGATGTGGAAAAACACAGGTTAGTATGAATTTAGGTAAGCAAAGCCAAGGCTGTATTGTAGTACCACAAGGAGACTGAATCTGGTGAATGAGCTTGGGTTTTATTCTGTGCAGGTTGGGGAAGGACGTCCCTCATGTTACAGTGCTCGCTCTGGACAGGCACAAAACCAACAAGCTGGACACAAGGCTGTACAGGTTAAGAGCAAAATCCAAACCCTCCAAACAAGCAAGAGGTTGGGATATTTTTAACTCCGTTGGACAGTTTGACAGCTAAGAGACATAGAGCAAACATCGGGGTGGTGGGGCACATTGTGGTTATGTGGAATACACAACAACCATTCGGCTACTGAGGCACTCTGTCAGGAAGGATTGTTAACCTAGCAGTATTGTCAGTATCCTCTGTTGTTAGTGTAATTAAGAACTGAAGAATTAAGGAGAGATAGCCGTGTTTATACCCTGCATTCTCTGACATCAGCACTTTCCTCAGGCCATTTCTGGGCAGTTAGAAGAGCATCACTATTCACTCTAGACAGGATGAGCCTCTTGCTAACAAAGATAAAGAAATGTATAGCCTCATCACTTTTCATATGTGCAAGCTTTTTGTAAATGGACTGTACAGCGCCTTTCTAGTCATCCGACCACTCAACACTCTTTTACATCATGCATCACATTCACCCATTCAAACACATTCATACTGCAAGACGGGGAATAGGAGAAAAACCTGACAGCAATCAGGAAGCAAAGCTGATATTAATGTTTACAGATACAAAGTTCAGTTGGGCTACCTTAATTTCCTGAAGTTAGAAACATGTTTGAGTCATATTTTACACTCACTTCAAGCTCAGTTCATGTCTGTTTGCAGTCAGTCACACACTGGGAAAGAGAACCATCAGCTATACTGGTCTTTTGAAAGGTCTGAACCCCTTACCACACCCAGAGGTTCCCCTGAACACATGGCTCGGTGTAAATTAGATTTGCTTATATGGAGTTGTGTCAGATGTGCTGTAATTGGTTCCAGTTGTGTTTTGAGATAATATACCACAGACTAAAACATGGACGTAGTCTCTGTGAGGTCCTCCACAGGTTTCTGAAGAGTCGTTCAGTATGTTTACATGCAACAAAAAAATCGAATTTCTGATCTTATCAGACATAGTTTGGAATTTTAAAATGCTTGTAAACACCTTAGTCTGACCTACTTCGGACCATAACGGACATCTCAAAATTGGATAAGAACACAGAGATTATTTGTTCATAGTCTGCATTTTAACGGCGTATAATCAGCAATCGTATCTAAAACAGATTTTGCGTTCTGTGCATGCTCGAGAATTTCCGCCATCTCTGCCCTGGAAACAAAGCAAGAAGAGGTGGATCATGGGTGGAGCTGACAGGCTGATCGAAACCTGGCTGCTCAAACAAGCCACCTGTGATGGCACCCACCTGTCAATCAAAGCAATCATGCTCTCATAGATACCCTTAAGCCTTAATATCATTTGAACATGTGTCCATGTTTATATTTCCTGCATGAAACAACACGGTCAGAGTACAGGGAGATGTGTCTAAGATGAGCGTTTTGTAGTCCATCTTCTGAACTTTGTAGTTTTACCACAGATCACTTCAATAACATTTGCCGTCTCATAATGACGTAGTCTAGTGTAAGAGCACTCTCTGAACACTCTGGACGTCTTCTCCTAACTCCTCATGAATTCTCCTTCACACCTTTCCTTAAACTCGTAATTTTTTTTGACTATTTGACTGTACCCACACACACAAACACACACACAGATACACAAGGAGAGGAAAACAACAGAAAGAACACTGAGGAGAGAGGGCGTGTACAACCTTCACATGACAGTAAGATATGTAGCAGCCAGCTGTGAGCTCCACAGGTCCATGAGCCCCCTGCCACATATGTTTAATAATTTATGTATATTTATTAATAATGAATTTGTTGCATGTCTACATGTAATATTACTTACCTTCCATAACCCTGTTGCTCTCTGTGCCCTTTGGTAATGTTTTTTTTATTTATTCAGTATGTGAACGTTTATGCTCATTTGGCATTATTGTATTGAACTCAGTCATGCTATCAAAGCCAGTTGAATAATTATTATCTTTTATTATCTTTTCTATTATCAAGTGCGCAGTGTGGCACATGTTCCATTTAGCTAACTTTGGTGAGGTGGTTTGGAGTGATGGTAAGCCTGGCTGCTGTTCACCTTTGGTACAATTATTTCCCTCAAGTCGAGGATGAGCCTGTATGAAGAGAATTTATTGCAAATATTTGATAAAGCATAAAGCAGCAACACTGTGACAAGGACCCGTTCCTGACACGACCAGAGAACGGAAACATCCCGGATCATGTAACACACATCAAAGTGTTCAGTTGAATTCAAGGGTTTTGAGAGCGGTCTGCCCGCAGAGCTCCTCTGTAAAGTCGCTTCCGGTGCGGGTTCTGCTCTCAGGCTCCACTGTTAGGACATCACCATCCCCGAACGGAACAACACAACACGAACTTTGAGCAGTCTCTGTTGTTTTCTCTTCTTGACAAAGACTTTGCTGACTATCAATTAGTTGTATTTCTGATGAATGAATGAAATGTATGTATGATCAGCCCATCTGGTGGAAGGCAACATGTTGCAAACTTTACCACTGCCCCCTTAAATACATCATGTCAAACATTGTACACAGTTTGGTTGTCAAAAATATGTTTGCACTGACTGACTGCATAACTAAAAGCTGTTTTCTACAAACAACAACCCTGTGGTCAGAAGACAGAAACTTGTGTAGCTTTTCTACAGAAATCCTGTCAGTCTTCACAAACTCACAGTGGCTCCTGCTGCCAGAGCACATGGCAGAAAGCCTTCAAGTATCCAGTGTTCACAGTGTGTGTACAGTGTTCTGTGAACATGAGGCCAGTGAACAGTACAGTCATGTCCCAGTAGTGGACGTTTCCTCCTCCTCTCCTGTCAGGAGGAGATGGAGGCAGATGGAGGAGCTGGGAGCATTCAAAGAAGCCTGGAAAGACGATAAACCACTCAGGAGAGGCAACGCTTGAGGGTCCGAACAGCAAAGCACACAGTGTGGATGGGATAAAGGATGAGGAGACACTAAAAAAGAGGTGGAGAAACAAAAGAGAAAGTTAGCTAGAGGAGATGTAGAGAAAGAAAACAAGAAACAAGCTGATTACAGTAGAGGCAGAGAGGCAGGGAAGACAGCGTAGAGCACATGATGTAGGGAAGACACAACCTTTGCACAATTTCTCTTCAGTCAGCAGTCCAGATATTTTTCCAGTAACTTACCAGGAAATAATGAAAATCAGCCTCATGTTCAGTCTGAAGATTTTGTGAGGTTTGTCGTTCTGTTTTTTACAGATATTCATCAGTCTTTATGTGTTTACTTTCAAGTCTGAGAGCTGTTGCCCTTACAGGTTACAGTGTGCTGTAATGTTGCTGCTCCAAAATGACAGCTTTTTATTGAAGCCAAACAATCGGGCTGCCACTATCAATCGATCGGACATGCTCACTGCACATTGCTCTGCCGAAAAGAACAAAATCTTCTTTAAAGATCCTCGCAGTGCATCTGTTTGCAGGATGAGACACTTTTTAGTTCGAGTTTTTTCATGCAGTGGTCAATATTGAGATTTTGGAAAGAAAATCCACATTCATGTGTTTGCTTGACTTTACTTTGTCTGTTTGTATCTGTAGATTGCTTCAAAATTTAACATTAGATATTGCCTCATTGCATATTTAAACATAGAACTACAAACTTGGAATACAAAAAAATAATTGTCTTGATGTGAGTAATCAAATGGGGAAGTATCATGGTGATATCAATTAGTTTTGACCCTATTCACATGTAGAGTCTCAAGATTTAAATTTGCAAAAAAATAATTAATTGTCTAACTGTGAATAATTAGCTGGGTTGATTTCATGGTGATTGGTGTGTGAGGCGAGGTGTCTTACTTGTTGCTTTGGCTCAGTCGAGCAGCCACAGTTCTTCCTGGGAGAGAAGCCAGAGATTTGACCAAAGAAAAAGATCCCCACACAAGCTCCTTGGCTGCCACTGACAATATTGAGCGGAGATTTCTTTTAAGCCACAAGTGATCAACCATTGTCTGCTCACTTCAAATGTGCTGAGCAACAAACTCAACTCTGTATTAAAACATAAATAGAATAAATAAATCATAAAGGAACATAAATTAGGACATAATCAGCACAATGCCTTTACATGGACGTACTGGAACACTGCCTGATAAACCATAAAAAGTTGTCGATGACTCATCCTGCACACAGGGCCATGTGCTAAGCCGCCGAGTGCCCGCATCCTGCTGATCCCGCGGGATGTAAATGTAAAATTTCTTTGTCTAAAATATGCATATACTGTATATGTATGTAATGTCAACAGAAGAAAGTTAGTGTAGTATTTGGAGTTCATATCTAACATATTTAGGTGTTTTTACTCCAGTTGGCAACAATGATTCTGAGAACTGCTATAGTCCTCTATGGCCAGGCCTCACTGATTACTGTACAAAAGCAAAATTTTTGTCTCTGTGATTTACGCAATTTATGATGGACAGATAGTTTTAGCCTAACTACTTGCTATAGTATCTATTGGTGAATTAACTGCTGCTAACTGAATTAGCCATCAGCAGGTAACAGAACTGGGCAGAGAGAGCACAGCCTCTGGGCTACCAGAATGATGTGTGAACTTTGGGGGCTGTGGCTCAGGTTGTCGTCAACTAATCAGAAGATTGGGGGCGGTCGGTAGCGTAGTGGGTTAAGTGGCCGCCCCGTGTGTGGAGGCTGTAGTCCTCGCTGCAGCTGGCCCCGGTTCGAATCCCGCATCGGATGGCTAATTTACTGGGTGTCACTCCCCCTCTCTCTGCTTCCTGTCTATCTTCAGCTGTATTGTCAATAAAGGCATAAAAGGCCAAAAAAATATTCTTAAAAAAAAACTAATCAGAAGATTGGAGGTACAAGGCCCGGCTTCTCCAGTCTGAATGTCAAAGTGTCCTTGGCCAAGATACTGAACCCCGAAAGGCTGTGCCAGCGGCTTGTGAAGATCCCTTTCCGATGAGTGGTTGGCAGTGAATATAACGTGCAGGCAGGTTGAATATAATCAACAGGCTATACTGTATACCAAGGTCATTGTGTTCACTCTACAGTCCGACTGTGGTCATTAGAAGGCTCATAGCGAGAGCTGCAATGCATAGCAGTGGGGGTCTAAACGTCACTCTGCTTCCTGTTTCACCAGGTCAAAATGACCAAGGATTTTTTTTACATTTCTAGATCACAGTGATTACATTATTACACGTCCAATCATTTTTGTTTTTTTGATTCTCTTTAGAGATTTATTTTATGTATATTTTTAGTTTCACCAGGTCACCAGCTGAGCTCATCACAGGTTTAAATCTCCTCTCTCATGAGTCATACTGAGCTGAGCTCACTGCTCTCTTCTCCTGTCCTGTCTCATGCTCATATAGTCCTTCCCCTCTCTCACATCCTCATACTGTTGGCCTGAGAGCAGCTGGAGCTTCGCTACCTTGTACAAGGGCACCTCCATTGTAGATGAGGGTGGGGAGAGGGTGATTTATCCACCTTCTCTTTCCCATATTTTCCAGACAGATGTTACATATTGCTGCAGTGTGTGGGAGGATTAGGATCTTATAGCTATAACATACTGTCATATAAATAAAGGTATCCATATTGTGGTCATGGAGGTGATAAATGGGAAATATAATGTGAAAGACAGGCGGCCTCTGTGATTTTTTGAAAGGTTGTAAATATGTTTAATGGTGTGCATTATCATATTTCAGAGGTGTAGACAGTGTGAACACTGCTGGGAAATTGAGATAGAGTCAGGTCATGGTCTAATGCTCTGCTCTTCCATAAAGACAACACGTTACACTGTTACACATAAACACAGAGCATGCAGTATGATGTTTGTGTGCTTTGGCCGTATCTACTGAAAGCCTTTTGGTGGTGTGTGTGTGTAGCGTGATCTCAGCACAGCTACTGATGAACTTGCCTCAGTAATAGTCATCATTTTGTTGTTGAAGTATTTAATACAGATGAATCTAACCTGAAGTGAAATCGATTTCACAGGCTGAGTTTCTAAGTTATCTGATTTATGTATTTATGTGAGAATATCTTTGTCTGTGCATTACAGTCACTGAAAGTTGTACTGCATTATTTATGTTTTATAGGTCTAGAACAGCATTTTCACAAAAGATTCATGAGGCCAATAAATGCAGACACTGATTTTGCTTGATCAAACTTTTATGCCATATCCATCGACATTGATTTTTCCATTGATACAGTGGACCTGTAAGGCCAAATGTTCTACAGCAATGTTCAATGTTTATACTACCAAAAAGAACAGCAGTTCATCCATCCAATCCATTTTCCATAACCCCTTATCCTTACCAGGGTCATGGGGGGGGGGGGCTGGAGCCAATCCCAGATAAAATTGAGCAAATGCCCAGAGACCCGTACAGACACAGGGAGATCATGTAAACTCCACACCACCTCCACCTCCACCAGCAGCTACCAGGAAACCTCTTGCTATGAAGCTTCAGTGTGAACCACTGCACCACTGGTGATTGGTGGTTTTTGGTAACCACCTGAACTCTTCCTGTAGTTCCACTGTGAGGCTAAATGTTCTACTATAGAAATGAAAGTGAATCTATCTGGTAAAGCACCAGTTGACACAAACTACAACTGGCTGCAGACATTCTCTGGCTGCAGGACAGTTACCAGCTTGGTAATAGTCTTGGGCCTGGCCTGTGCTGAGAGTAGAGCTGTTTGGTTATCCATCCATGGTAAACCTCTACACCCAGCAGCACAGTAAGGACACCTCAATCACCCCAGCTCAGACTGTTTACCTGCTACCAATGGTAACACAGCTTCCAGTACTTTACCACCAGTGACAGCTTCATCCTGCAGTCCATTAGACTGTTGAATTCTTCAGCTCTCGAGCCCATCACTGACACTTTACCTGGATATCACTACCAGAAGCAGTCTCTAGACCATGTGACAACTGGACAACTAGTGTAGCAGTTTTTTTGCACAACCAAAGAATTTCTACACAAATGATTAGAACCCATCACAGGACAGCTCAGTGCTCGTTGTCACCCCCACGCATATCTGTAAGTCCTATGTGAAACAGCCATAGTTCAGTGTCTAAAATATGCAGTGCTGTCTTGAAGACATTTATTAGAGTGCCCCTTTATTGTGACCAAGACACACCTGTGTTATAATCATGCTGTTTAATCAGCATCTTGGTATGCAACACAGGTGATTGGATTATCTTGGTAAAGGAGAAGTGCTCACAAACACAGATTTGATCAAATCTGTAAACCAAATCTGTCAGAAATAAACTTTGTGTGCAGAGAAGAAGTCTGGTAGTTGGTGACTCTAAGTTGTCAATAGATGTCAAAACAAATCAAATCATCATTTCACTTGTACAACCCAAAGTCACAAAGTACATTTGCCTCGGAGGGCTTGATGTAGATGTGTGTGTAAATGGTTGTTTGTCTCTGTGTGCACATCTGGTGACTTGTCCAGGGTGTACCCCCCTCTTGCCCAAAGTCAGCTGGGATAGGCTCCATCCCCACCGTGACCCTGATGAAGATAAGTGGTTACACATAATGGATGGATGGACTTTCAATGAATTAGTTCACATGAAATGTTCATGCAATCCAACCTATTTCATTATTCAACTGTATTTCATCATGATGTATTTACAGACTAGATTATTTGGCTTCAGTGTGTATTGATTGTCTCAGAAGGCTCCACTTTGACTTATATTTGTTTTTTGTTACTTCAGTATTTTTTCTACTTGACAAAAATACTGGCTGACAAAGTCATATTCATTTCTATAAACAGATGCCTGCATATGACTGTTGATGCTAAACTGTCATCAGATGGTGGGTTCAGACATTATGCTGGAATGAACCAAATTAAAATAAGTGATTAAAATGTGTGGTGTGGGAAGACCCTCCACAGTTATGTATGGTTATGATATATTATCCCATTTTTTGACAGAAGAAGAATGTGAAGGTGACTTGTCATGAAACAGAAAATCTGAGCTGATGGTCGGTTGGTGAGTCTCCTTCCAGCAGCACATTTACAGTGTTGATGCTGCCACCATGTGGCCTTCAGACACCTGATTCCAACACAAATGACAAACGAGCCAAGCTACAGTTTTCATGCACTTCTTTAATATATCAGTTTTTCATATTCACAACAAATACATTAAGCTCTTTCTCCTTATGATACAGCCTTAAATATTTTTACACTCAACAGTTTTTCTCAGAAGTCTGCCTATCAAAATGTCTTTTAATCTTTGTCTCTTTATTTTGAACATTTTATAATTTGTTACATTTGTAGTCTCCATGCCTCCTAGCAAACTGACAGTATTTCCTTTGTACAACTATTTACAGGTGAAAAAAAACAAAACAAAACTCCATAAAGTTTTCATGATAGTTCTCAGTTGAAAGGAATAGTTTGGGTTTAAGGTGCAGGCAAGGAGAGGGGGGGAATGTTTAAGAAGAAAGAGGAAAATGAAAGTAGAGAAAGGCTGAACACAAAGTTCTGGATGAAGAGGAGGGACAGGTGGAGGAGAGCCTCAGTGACAGAGCTCACTGTTTCCTCCTCGGTAGGTCTGGCACGTTCTCATAGAAAATAAAGATCTCTAAGGAAACCAAATACAGCACTATGAAAGACGTTACTGTTTCCTCCCTCAGGTCCCATCATGTCAAAAGGGAGCAATCCCAAAGTGTGCAACAGTCCAGCAGACAACCACCACTGCTGTCTGAAGGATACTGATGCCTCTGGAAGAGGACTAGAGAAGTGAGCTACTTCTACCGAGGCTGACAGTTCATTCTTGACCTGGGAATACTAAAACTATTGTTTGAACCCAGCCATGACCTGAGCACCCCTCAACTTGGAAATAGCAATTGCCAAAATCAAAAGCTCCAGAATAAATAGGTAAGTAAACCTTGAGTTAAGATTGTTCTGTCAACTGCTCTTTGTGAAGGTCAAGCATGAACATGCTCATCATCTGAGCCAATATAGAGCCTAATCCTCAGAATGATCAAACTTTGGACATCTTCACCTCCAACACCTCCAAACACACTGAGTGAGCATGCGATCTACGACCCCTGGTGGTCCAGTGTTCAGATGCATTATTAACATTCATGGCTCGTATGTTGCATTTCACTTCCCTGTTTACTCTTTCCATGTTTCTTCTCCTGTCTATTCTACTGTCGTAAAGCCAGGACTCTTCATTCTCAGAATAAATCTGCTAATGTCAGGGTAGGTATTATTCCAGACTTTCTTGATGTCAAGAAGTTCACAGCAGCTATATCGAGTGACTAATCGAGTCTCCTTCACAACCCAAACAAGTTCAAATCTCTTGTGACAAAGTCAGAAACATATCAGCTCAGTTTCTTCAGATGTTTTGTCAAGCTGTGGACAGAGTGTAGCCTTTGTTAGATCAGAGGAGTCACATGACTGGGTGATATGTAATATTTAATCTCTATAGATAGTCAATCCCTAACATAGACCATGATGTTGGGGCAGTACAGACCAAACTTGTTGGAGCCATATTAAAATCTACAGGTGAAATCACGTCTGCTATTGGCTGCTCTTCAGTTCCAGACGTTACCAGCTGTTTCTGTGAGTGCACTCCACAGCACGAGAGAGGGCATATGATCTGCCAACATGGCCAACATTGGCAAGTGCTGAAACAATAACACATCTATAGTGTGGTTAAAATCAATTGTTGTTTGTTCACCAACTTCTGAGAGAAAATGTTTTACTCCACTTTTATCACAAGCTAGAAGCTAACTGACTGTCTGGTGTTGGGTTGGGTAGCACGGCGCAGTCTAGGAAATGAAATCACTGTTCAGCTTCCAGATAAGTTTGAGTAACTCATCTCTTGCCAAAACTGTTCCCTGGATTCTCATCTAAGAGAGATGAGACAGATCATCTGTGGTGTTTCTCCACAGCACAGGTTAGCAAAGAGAGCAATATGAAAGGCCAGACTGAGTATTAAATAAAAGCCACACCGTGTTCTTCTCTCTGAAATCAACTACAGTGACAGAACATTGACCAGAACTACTTTTCTCCACCCTTGCTGCTATGCAACATGCAGCATGCTGCAAGAAACAAATCAAGTGCACCTGTATCTAGAGAATAACATCACCAGAGACCAGCAAATAGCAGATGAACATTGTGTACCATGCTTTCACCAATAGAGATTGGGCTTCTTTATGTATCGATCATGTTTTTGTCTGCACTCTTCATGCATCAACCCCCCCACAGCACTAGCTCAGTCCTGGATGCACATCGATGGGACTGATGGTAAGATGACATAACTGATCTCCTAACAGATTATTGTGTAAAAAGGTGTGTGTGTGTGTGTGTGTGTGTGTGTGTGTGTGTGTGTGTGTGTGTGTGTGTGTGTGTGTGTGTGTGTGTGTGTTCGACCTCCACGACATCCATTTATCAAGCCATCTGATCACTGGAGGTATGGTGACACGCTGGAGGCTTCATCAAAGACAGGCCCCAGATGACAACTGAGCCTTCCCAGCTCAATCTTCACAGTTCAGCCTCTGTAAATGACTCATGCAATGGAAACCAAATTTTGGGCCCTCAGCTCTGTGTGTCACAATTTATTCTTCAATATAAAAAAAAAAAAAAAAAAAAAAAAAAGAAAAGAAATGGCAAGTCGTTCATTTCCTTCGATCCATCTCTACAAAGTGCAAGTACACGAGTCACAAAGACAATGACGACTAAGCGTCAAAAGAAAGACTGGTAGCTTTAAATAAAGCGGTTCTGAAAATAAATCAAAAAAAAAAAAAAAAAGTCACATAAATAAGTAAATATCTGCAGGCCTGCCTGTACAGAAAAAGGCAAACATTGACGATCAAATCAAAATAACGTGTAATAACACCTACAACCTTTAACACACGCTGGAATGAACAGAAGTACAGGTGCATGTGTAGAGAAAGTAAAAAGGTGTGATTGAAACAGAACAGAACTCAGAACCAGAGGATCAGTGGTCCTTTCAGCAGGTAACGCTGCAGCTCATTAGTCAGCAGCTGCAACAGGTAAGGTCCTATTTGAAGCCAAGTGCAATATGAAGCCACGTGATCGGTAAGAAAGTAAACAATGACATGACGTGCACTGGGAAAAAAAGCTTTGCTGCAAAGATGCTGTCTAACAGCTTTGAAGCTCAGAGCCACAAGTACTGTACACACTCCTCAGCTCAGTGTAAATTGCCGGGCAGCAGCTTGGCTTAGAGAAGGAAGGCTCTTTAAACAGAATGAGAAGCCTCTCGCGTAGCTTCAAAACTCCAAACTAAACTGTGAACAGCAGTCCTTGCAGTCAGCAGAACATGTCAGACTTTTCTACCACAGATCTACGGTTAGAAGCATTTCTGCTGCTTTCATGTAAACGCGACATCCTTTGCAAAATCTGTCCGACCTCACTCAATCTCATCTGTTGGCTTGACCAGCCCTTTTAACAGAAACTCATCTCATGAACCTTCCATCACCAAACAAATGAGCCTCTCTCCTCCCAAAGAACAGCTACTGTTGTTGGTGGAGCGGTGCAAACTCTGGACTGTTCTGCAGGAAATCTACAGAACAAACTTGTTCTACTGCTTTCATGTGGTGGTTTTCAAACGGCAAATTCTTCAGTAGATTAATGGCTGTTGCCGTTTCGTTGCGGGTGTTGTATTTGTTGAGGGCAGACGAGAAGGCAAAATAGGGTATTCAGCAGAATTTGGTTAGCATTAAGCCCAAGAAGACAAAAAAAAGGTAAAGGCCTGTGCTACAAAAGAAACAAATGACAAAAAAAAGCTCAGCATTCCTAGCAAGTGCTAGCTAAAATCTAAAACATGAGGAACAAACGGAACAAACGAAAAAAAGAATAAGTCTGTCTTTCAAGTCATCTTCCTTTGGGGGTTAAACCCTGCTGAGTGACCTCCAGCTCATCTCGGGAACAGGCTAATGCCTGGCTTTCCATCTCAACCGAAGGACGGACGGACGGGCGGGCGGATGGGAGGCCTCTCCTCCTTCCACAGGCTCCATTCTGCCATCACTCAAAGTGCAGTTCAGCGGCCCAGCTGATAAACCAGCCTCCCTCTTCACCCACACAGGTAATGACGGGACGAGGGCGCCCAAAGCCTCGACTTCTCTTGACCTTTCACATCTGTCTCTCCTTCCTGTTGCCTTCATCTTTTCCCTCCAGCAGGCAAGTCGATCTGTGGAGTCTGCCATCTCCTCCTCAAACTCTTTTGGTATGGATATCTTTGCGTCTTGGTAGTTTTTTTTTTTTTTTTTTTTTCCCTTTTGTGTCATTCAAGTTTCTTTTTTTTGTTTTTCATTTTTTTCCTAATTCAGTTTTGTCTGTCATGGTGGCCGTTTGCCTGCTGGACAGCTGTTTGTTGGAAGGACTCCATGAGGCTGCCTTCTTCAGGTGGACAGACGAAGAAAAAAGCACATTCGTTGAGACTATTTGTTTTTTCAGTAATGAATGAATCCACCGCATGGACACGAGACTTTTGAGAAGTGACGAGGGATGGACTGATGGGATCAGCAGCACTTACTTAAATGCTGAAAACTCCCCTGAAAAGCGGAAAAGATGAGAGAGTTACAATCAGCTGTGAGAAGCAGACATAACATCAAATATAGCTGCAAGCTAGGCACCCCCAGTGAGGCCATATCGGTTGCAGAGATATGGCCTCACTTCCTTTTTGGCATGTCGCCGGTGAGTTTGATTGGCTGCTACAGGCAAACGGAAGTGAAAATAAAAAAAACGTGATAACTTTTGTGTGGCTTGGTCTGTGTCAAGCTTCATGGAAATCGGACAATCTGCATTTTACTTTTTTTTTTGTACGTTCAACTGATCCAAGGATTCCAACAGTACCTCATTTGTGAAATTTGGACCAACAGGTCCAAAGTTATGAAGCTGAATGCACTTCAAACTTTGACACGTTAGTGGCGCTAGAGAGTTCAATATACGGGCATGACAATTCTTGAGGTTGACTATGGGACTGTCCTGAATACGTGTGCCAAGTTTCAAAACTTTTCACCATGGCATTCTAGGGGCTGCCATAGACTTGCAGTAGAAATGGAGGAATAATAATAATAATGAAAGCGACAAACAAACCTTTGCAGGCTACGCTTCTAGGCACCCAATGATTAGGTTAGCTGTTGGTATCTTTTCATTCTGGTTAAACTCAGGATTCAAAGAGTACTCCGCTGGAATGAGTACCCGCCACAGATAATGTACTAAGTTCTCTTATGACTATGATCAAAAGCAACACAGCAACTTCTGATCAACTCATATCAACTTCAGCATCTTCAGCTCAGTCTAAACTGCGAGTATGGACACAGATAATTTTAATTAAACACATTCAGATACAGACAATGGTGTTGTGGAGAAATTGCTTAAGTCAAAGGTCAACGGTGAGGTCAGGAAGGAAGAAAAAGAGATAGAGTAAAAGTAAAAGAGAATGTTTTTACCCATGTTAGTGTTATTGTCAGCATATTATAGTCTGGAGACACAGATGTATGTTTACGCAGATTGGAACATCAACGGCAAGCTATCTATTATGACTTGGAAGGCAGCAATAGGTCTCTTCGACCCTGGTCACCACAGTGTTGAGATAGACTGGCACCTACTGTTCTCAATCAAAGCCAAACAATTAATACTGATGAGGACCTCAAGGCCCACACGTGACCTCGTGTAACCTAAAGATAGAAAATTCCATAACAAATGGTACTCGTTTTTTAGTTAAACTCAGACAACTCAAATCAAATCAGTGCTGAGTGTTTTGTTCTTTTTAGCTGATTGTCTCTGCTGTGTGTCTTTAGGTTAAATGTAGTAATGTAATAACATTAGAACTGGTTTGGAGTCTGTGCATTAAATTTTGATAAATCATCTGTACACTTCATTTAATGTTGATTACATTCTAACCATCATTATTTTACACTACATATTATTAGTCAGTAGAAGATAAGCCTGCTCTGTCTGTGGTGTGAGCTTCCTGTTAGGGTTGCTCTGTTTTTTAAACCTAAATTAATCTTCAGCTTCTTCAGTGGGGTTATGCAAGAAAATAATCATCATTTCTATCACTGAAACTTCATGACAAACGTTTTGTCCTCGTGTTATGAAAAAAAGCCTTCCAGCAGCTCAAACGGTCTGATCATTTTCTGGTGGACTTTGATCATGAAACAGTTGCAGGGAGTTTCTCGGACATAAGCTTCAAAGATGTAAAGCTTTTATTAACAAGAGAAACTAACAGTTACATATGTGGGGCAGCAAAATATATTATATAAATAATAATGATGATAATGCATGCATGAGTGTGAATGCTTTCTGTACGCATGTGTGTGCGTGTGTCAGTCAGTTCAGGTCACATATTCCCACATTCAAGTGCTCAAATATTCTGACCTTGTTTCTTTGAGGTTTGTATTTTTTATACATTTGGTGTGAAGACACGTCTTTAGTGAGTCAGCTGCAGTTCACACTGATCTCTGTGTAAGAGCTCACCATAGCCGCCGGCCTGGATGGGGGTTTTGGGTGAGGCGCAGGCGTACAAGCTGAAGTCCTCCGTCTGAAAGCCGGCTCGGTTTAACGAAGGCTCTGAGGCGCTGCGGTGGATTTTGGGTAACGAGCGAGCCAGTAGCTCGATGGAGGCCAAGATCTGACAGAATACACACAGGAAGTCAGAAACCAGTAGATCACCATTCACCACCAAACAAAACCATTAAAAGTGTTGTCAGTGTTGCAATCAGCTGCTTTTTTCCCAGTGTGGAAACCTCTGAGGCCATCTGGTGGCAAAGCTGAAAATAACATTGAGTTCTCTTTCAGTTCAGATTTGAACATTTCCAACGTTCATTCAGGTGCTGCTTTTCTGTCTTTAATGTAGAAATCAGCTGCATCCGTCACCTCAAAGTCAAATCTAAAAGCATTCGATTGGTCTCACCTGAGGGAAGAGAGGTCGTTCCTCTCTCTTCTTCTTCAGGCAGTCGGCCATCAGTCTCTTCATGGCCTTCGGACAGTTGCTGCGCACCTTGCTGAGGTCAGGAGATAGGTAACCTCGACCCACCATGAAGATGATCTATATGAAGGGGTGTGTCAGTAGAAGAAACAGGCTGTTGACACTTTGTGAGGCTGGAGCCTCCAACAACACTCAAATGTTAATGTAAGGAAATGTTTGGAACAAAGAGATGTGGAAACACTAGAACAAAAGAAGAAGAGCTGTTTCAGCTTAATGAAATTACATTCACTGTGGAGGAAGTGGAGCTCGTGCTGTTCACTTGATTTAAAGCATGCTGATAGTCCAGCAGCAGCCTGCAGCTCTGCAGCTCCCCTGTGGTTCGTCTAATGTATTCAGCCCATGGAGGGAGATTTACTGTTTGCTCTTCTTTAGCTTATGTAGCCTTTTGTTTAATAATATAAAGAACACCAACCACACTGCATCAAACACACACTGTATTCAGGAGTTTAAAAAAATGTTTAACCTGTATCAGGGCTGGGCGATATGGACCAAAAGTCATATATCGATATTTTTTAGCTGAATGGTGATAGCCTGCTGGTAAATCGCACTCCCACCACTCATACTACAAATCCCACAATGCACTGCAACGCCCAGCCCTAACCTGTATTCAAACCCTCAGAAATCTTACTGGGGTGGTGGTGGAGTATATTTCGTAGTTAGGGAAGTAGCTGGTGCAAGCAGCAACACGTATGCAAATAGAATGGTATGACCCACAGGGGCCGGGTTCCTATTTTTCTGCTCACTGCAGTTATTTTGGTTTAGACATCACACTGCACATTTAGCCATGTGTGAAGGACCCACCGAGTGTGAACAATGTGACAGAATGTGAGTGAGGCGTCCTCTGACCTGGTCTCTGTTGTTGATGTTGGAGTAGGGCAGCGCTCCCGACATCAGCTCGTACAGCACGATGCCGAAGGCATACACGTCTGACTGAAAGCTGTAGGGATTCTTATCCTGCAGCCTGATCACCTCTGGTGCCTGAGAGAGAGAACGGGTTATTCTGTTTTAGTTTGTAAATGTTAAATATATGTTTGTTTGATTCAAGTCCTGCTTCAAATGTAAACTTCAAGCATGAACACTGACCATCCACAGTATGGAGCCAGACAGCTGTTCAAACTGGTGCGAGCCACTCCAACGGGACTTGACTGTAGCCAGACCAAAATCACCGATCTTCACCGTCAGATCCTCGTGGAGGAAAATATCTGGGAGGAGGTGAGGTTAAGGAAACACTCTTCTACTTCTCTTAACCACGGAGGAGTCGTGCAGATATATCCCAACATCAACACACCAAAGTGAATTGAAATATTTCTAAAGGATACTGTTGCTCTTCAGATCTCTGTGGATGATTGATTTGGCATGCAGGTAACTGAGGAGGAAAAGACAAAAGTTATTAACCAGACGGTAAAATCTCATCTAACTGCTCGTGTGTTTTTGTGGCAGGAAACTCACTCCATGCCCTGAGCGGTCTGCCGGGCGATGTCGATCAGCTTGATCATCTCGAACTTGGTCTCGATGATGTGCAGGTGGTGGTACAGACTGGAGCCTTCACACCACTGGGTCACGATGGCCAGCTGAGGCTTGGTGGTGTAGCCCATGAACAGCAGGATGTTCACATGACGTGTTTTCCTGTTGGCGTGCGCACACACACACACACACACACACACACACACAGAATATGATGTTAAATTGTAGTGCATTATAAAAAGTAGCATCCATATACTTGTATTAATTAAAGAGATGGTACCTGAGGACTCCCACTTCATTCTTGAAGGCCTGAAGCTGTTGTGGTGTGGGAGCAGTGACGTTCAACATCTTCACTGCCACATCACCTGGCAGGAAGTCCATCAAAGAAGAGATTATGAAGTTGTTTTAACAAAATGAGATCAGCTTCAACACCTCTCAGGTTCACTTTGTTTGCTCGTATTCTGGACATTTTAGACAGATTTTGCTGTATTTAAATCTGAGTATTAAACAAACAAACTGTCAGAGAAACACTGTGTCCAGTGTGAAGAGAAGACGATTCAACAAAATCTTTGATCTTCTATTCAGGCCAAGATGACGAGGAGTGACAAAACATCCCTTTACAAGTTAGATCTTAGATTTCAGTCCTGGTTGATTGGGTCACACCTGTGGCTACAGGTGTTGCAGGAAGTGTGTATTAATAAGTAACATCTCACATGTGTGCAGACACACGTGACGCATTCCACTGGGCACTGCCACTAATTTGGTCTGTTCTCCATGCCAGTCTTTGTTAACTCATTCAGATTTGGTCATTTTTCCTGCTTTATGTCTTACTATGTGGATTAATCCACATAGTAAGCAGCAGATCGGTGTGTGTGAGATTGAGTCTAAATATAAACTACAGTGTGTGTGTGTGTGTGTGTGTTTTCACGGTAATGGAGGAACCTGTCACACAATGTAAAATGACATGATCTCTCCTGGCTCATTCATATGATTGGTGAGTTGATGTATACAGTTTCCTCACATGCTGCTGCTGGTCTGAAGTCAGTGAAGTGTTGGTCTTACCATGCCACTTTCCCTTGAAGACAGTTCCAAAGGATCCAGAACCTATCCTCTGACCCAGAGTGATCTGCCCCTCGGGGATCTCCCAGTCGTCACTGGAGTCTCTTCTGCCCAGAGTTTTCTGTTCCACAGGACACTCAGTCAGCACGAGAGCAAAAGACTACAAACCTCAGCACAAGACTGACATCAGACATGACGACCTCTCACCATCTTATTGCGGTCCTCAGATGAAGACGACGACTTGCGCTCCCTCTGTTGGCATGGTGACTTCTGTGGAACCTTGACATTGGTCAGAGAGCCGGGTAAAGAGGCGGGAGGTGTCGCTGACAGCCCTGTGGTGGAGCCTGGCGGGGGAGGAGGGGAGGGGGGTCGGGGGTAAAGAGAAGAGAAAGAATAAAAGAAGAGAGGTGAGGAAACACTTGAAGGAAAGAAGGTGAGAGAAAGCAGAGGAGTAAAGAGAGAGGAGGTTTGAGTGAGGACAGGGAGTGAGGCATCTGTGCCAGAGGTGTGTGTGTGTGTGTGTGTGTGTGTGTGTGTGTGTGTGTGTGTGTGTGTGTGTGTGTGTTGGGTCACATGCAGAGAAGTGAGGGGGGGCTTGGTTGGATGGCAGTTAATGGTTTAAAAACGTATCTTCATTAAGTGTCACTTCTTGTGTCAGGAGTTTATATTGTTTATGATAGATCATCAATGGTCACTGATGGGAGGTTGATTTTTTGTTCACATTAAACTACAGCTGATGAATAGAGGCAATAATACTGCTAACTTTGCATTGAACTTAACACATGCATCAGCTGTTCTTCAGAGGAAGTTTGCAGCATATGTTCTGATTCTCTTCAGCTATCACGCTCCTCTCCTGTAGAAGCAGCTCCCAGTACTGGTTCTGGAGGCAGACACCGTCAACAGTTTTAAGAGAAGGCTTAGAACGTTCCTTCTTGATAGTTAGTGCTGACTCAGGTTAGTCCTGAACCATTCTTTAGTCATGCTGCTATAGGACTGGCTGCTGGGGGACTTCCCATGATGCACTGGGCTCTTCTCTTCTCTCTCTCTCTGTAAACATACATGTCTCATTAATGCAATAGTACTATCTAAACTTCTTCCCTGGAGTTTCTGTGCTTTGTCGTCCAGCAGGTTCTCATGGATCGTGGCTGCTGCTGTGGTCCTGCATGACGTCCACTACATATACCGTTGTTATCATTAGTCATCATAATTAGAGTAGTATTTATCATTATTATCACACTTGTGCATCTTTGTCTTTTCCTCTCTAAACTCGGCAGTTCTGCTTGAGGTTTGTCCTCGCCAATGTCGCCAAGTGCTTGCTCATGGTGGGACTTGTTGGTCTCTGTAAATAATATCATAAAGAGTACGGTCTAGACCTGCTCTCTATGGAAGCTGTCATGAGGTAACTTCTGTTATAGTTTGGAGATATATAAAAAGTGAATTGTACAAATAGTTTCTTAGTGACATGTAAGTTAGTACATGACATCATTTAAAGCTACTCTACTGAACACAGCTGCTCATCTCAAAGTGTTGAGCTTGTCACCTTCAAAGCCCGGAACCTGGACTTTCTTCAGTAGATCCACGTGAGCTAAGTGAGTTTGTTTGTTGAACTTACCCTTTAACTGACGTCATAGTGATTATAGGCTAACAGTTATGTACGTGTTTTTACACTGCTGCAGAGATTTCATTTGAATGGAGCTGCCTGAAGTCCGGTCACATTATTGATGACTTATAGCCAACTGTACTCCATCAAAGAAGAATTCAGTCAATCAAAGCACCATCCAAAGAAAACAAGAGCAGCGTGACATCTCTGTGGAACCTGTGAGCGGTCAGGTGTGTGGGCGAGCGAGCATGTGAGGACATAGAGGGGAAAGAGAGTGAGAGAGAGAGTGAGAGAAAAAGGGGGAACACACAGTGGATGTGACACAGGGCTGGGGTTGGTGTGTGGGGAGTGGGGGGGAGGTGGTGGAAGGGTGGGGGGAGGTGAAGGACACAGGAACACACAGAGACCTAACTACCTCGGAAAGGCTCGGGCTCAAAATCAAACACTATGTCATTGGGGTAGGAGTATAGGAGGGGGCTTGAGGTCCGTGTTCGGTGCTTCCTCAAGCAGCGGGCGGGGTGGGTCGGGGGGGCTGCAGGGCAAAGAGAAACAGACAGACCATCACTGCTACTCACCCTGCCCCTCTCACCTCCAACTAACTTCTGGATGGAGACTCCTCCTTCCACACTTAACCGTTAGCACGTTAGCTTAGCTCTGTTTGTCAGGGTGTCTGCAGGTTTCACACTGCCAAATTTTACTCCAGGACGTCTCTCATGCTTTCTTTCCGAAGTGAGATGAGAAGATCGAATTTCACACAGACTAATGTTGCTTAAGTTCACTAATGCTGTTATTAATTAAGTTAGAAATTGTTGCTCAGCAGTGAAACCTGCTAAAATCTGATATGCTGACGATTCTGAGATCAGACAATGTTTTTTTAACGTTAATTTAACCAATTTATGAATTTAATTTGGTCTTTTAAGAACCACCTGATACCTGAAGTTCCTGAAGCAGAATTACTTCAAAGATCATAACAGACCTCTGATTTACTGACAAACCTCTTATTTTTCTCACTAAACTTCAAACAGTTCATGAGCTACATGTGTTGTTCCCAACAGGAGGCGCTCGGCTGGCAGAGCCACTCAAAGTAAGCCTGAGGTCTGCTGAGGTGGAAGAAACCCTGACCCACAGATCTGAATACATATGTGTGTCCAAAGCTTCTGCAGGACTAAACAGAACTGATTCGACTTGTCGGGTCTGAACTACACAGACGCTTGCACACACGCACACACACACACACACACACACGTACGCACACACCCACACCCACAAAAGACCAAGAGCACGCAGACGCGGGATGGTGGAAAAAAACAAACAGGATGAGCCACATGTCTCCTTCTTTGATCCTTACCTCCATCTGACCTCGGTAAGCCCTGATCTCGAATCAGGTCCTGAAATGAAGGCAGAGGGGAAATAAATGACACTTTGTACAAAGACTTTTTACTATACTGCACTGATTACCGTACTGTTTACTGGAGCAGCCCTCTCTGGAACTACTGTCACATGAAGTGAAGCAGCTTGAGGTGAAACAAGCTAAATGAGTCCTGAAGGTGTGTTCACACTGAATGTGTCCGTTTAGAGGCAACACAGTGAAAAATATGAATAGGCATAAGTAAGAGGTGAATTCAGTCCACTCCATTTCATGAACATCCGGAGAAGAAGAGTTCTGGAGGAGCAGTTTAAGATGACAAACCACACACTGGTTTTCACAGGCGTGGCCGGAGGATGTATTCAATTCATTTAACTAATTAGAGTTTTGTGTTAAAGTCTACATTAATGTAGACTGGCCTGAACGTGATTACTGATCTGGATGTATGGATTGCGGTCCTGACACCCTGTAGCTGTGTGGCATAATATTAGAATATTAAAAAGACCAGCACCACCTGCAAGGCTGCCATCGTTCTGCATTTACAGTCCAAAAAATAAAAAATACAGTTCTAGTTTTCCTGCAGTGATTATATCGTCCAGTATCACTGTCAAATATTCAGACTATTTTAGATGAAATGACACTAAATTCTCTGACTGTGCATAACTTAACCAAGCATAACTTAAGAACTGGATTTAATTGAATTTAGCTCATCGATATGAAAATTCCACTATTTGTCCTCCTGTATCAACCAACCAAGTGTGGCTATGCAAGACTAGTCAGCAGTCAACATGGGCAACTTTTAGGGGAAACCGTGGAGGCTGGTGGATCAAGAATCAAAACACAAGTGCAGCTCTCTGTTGGTCAGCTTCTCCAGCACAGAGGCAGTGACAGAGAGAGCAGACTTACATCGATGTTGACAGGCTCGATGGTATTGATATGGACATTGGGGGCGGAGGACGAACGGTCCCGCTGGCCAAACTGGTTCCGGTGGTCCTCCTCGTTGGGCCGGAAACTGGGAGGGATGGGTATGGACTTGGACGGGGACACAGTGGGGTGGCATATAGACCTGCAAAAACCACATCTGTTGGTGAGTTTGAGAACTTGCAGGAGACATTTCCTGTGTTTGCAAAGGGAAAGGGAATGAAAACACTCCTGACTCACCCGGTGGAGTCAGATGGGGGGAGTGACGGACAGGCCTCAGACACAGGGGTGGTTCCCTCTGAGGAGACCTCCTCTTGGGTGAATGGGTGATGCTCAAAGAACTTGGACACAAGCAACAAGCTGTGAAAAACACACATGATCAGGGTTAGCATTTCACTTCTTCTCAACATGACAACTAATTTTCAAACTTTTAGTTTTCAGCCCAACCAACACCGTCTCAGATGGTGTATCTGTGGAGTTCCATGTTAAAAGTAAAGAGCCGTGGATGGACACGGAGACCACATGTCAGTGGTCAGAAGTCACACAGCGTTGAGGAAGTCCCACTAAGTCTAACCTGAATCAGAACATCTGATGTGGATTGTTAACCAGATAGAGCTATCCACGGGAACACACAGAGGCTGTTGTCAAATGTGGAATTCTAAGATACGTTGCAAAATTCAGGCTGCTCTAAAAAGTCTCTTAGGACTTTGCAGTTAATGCTGCTGCACGTGTTCTGACAGGAACCAAGATCAGAAATCACATCTCTCCCATTTTGGCTTCCTTGCATTGGCTCCCTATTAAATCTAGAATAGAATTTAAAATTCTTCTCCTTACTTACAGAGCTCGTCAGGCACCATCATATCTAAAAGAGCTCATAATACCTTACTACCCCTCTAGAATACTGTGCTCTCATGATGCTGGGTTCCTTGTGGCTCCTAAGAGTAGACTTAAGACTTTCCTTTTTGATAAAGCTTGTAGTTAGGGCTGGCTCAGGTCATCCCTTAGTTATGCTGCCATAAGACTAGACTGCTGGGGGACTGACCTTCCCTCCCCCTTGTTTTTAGCACAGAAACTCTGCTCCATCCTCAAATTACCAGTAGGTCACGTAGGTCTTCTGACCAGGGCTTACTGGTTGTTTCTCGACTGTAATAAATCGGTTGTCTTGTCTGCTGTGTTTTCATGTTGTCTTGTTACTTAGATTTGATTGTTTTATTTTGAAAGTGGATTTTATGAATTTACTGGGAAGCACAAACTGGCCAAACGGAAATAAAACAAATTTTAATAACCATATCAGTCGTTTTCACGCACTTCTAGCAAGCAGCTAATTGCCAGGAACCCACCCTGATCCACATGCACAGAGAGTCAGTGAGTGCTGACAGGTGACTCGTGATGGAGTGAAAAGTCACACCTGTATTAAGAACTGAGCAATATTGTAGCTCACTCAGAGGCACATTGTGGACTCGTCTTGTGGCCTGTTCAAGCAGCCCTACATGTACAACAACTAAATCATACATCTACAGAGTCAGAGTAACATGTGACCCATTACAAACGCTGCTGGTCCCTGTGTGGACTCACTCTAGCTGGTCATAGTTGACACACATGAGGGGAACCTCTGTGCTGCAGCGCTGGTGAAACTTGTATCCACAGGTCTGACAGCGGAAACCCTGGAAAAGCAGCTTTCTGCAGAAGTCACAGAAGGCCAGCGTGAAGAAGGTCTTCCTCACCTGTCAATCAAACACACAATTAGGACCAACCAAGGCTCAGTGACAACATCAGTGTTTACTGTCCGTCATTGGAGTCTTAGTACTAACAAAGTTGTGTGTGGTGAGCGGCACATTCTCCAACACTTCTACATGCAGCTCCTCTCCTGTCAGCCAGGAGATGTCTGTATCCCAGCCAATCGGCTTCTTCTCTCTGAAACAGGAAGTGGAGAATTAGGGGAACTGTCTACACCTCACCGCTAAAACATCAAATTTAAAAAGGTGTGCAAATTAAACCATGCTGGTTTCTAGCAGAAAACCAACACTTCGTACAGCTCCAGGGTCACGATTTCACTGATCAGACCTGAGCTGATGGCCTGGTCAGGTAACCAGCATCTGTGGTCATCCCAGGGAGAGAGCAGTGGGAACACACACACACACACACACACACACACACACACACACACACTGGGCAGGTTGTCCAGGAGACATATGCAGACTGATGAACCCAACTTCACCTTCTTTTAATGCACAGAATGTAGAAATTCAAGCACTTTCAATGACCCTTGTCTACTTTGAAACATTTTGAAGGGCCTTCATCTTTTTCCCTCAAATTCACAAACTTTCAAGGAGCTGGAGCGGGAACCAGGATTTAAAGACAAAGATTAATTTTGTAGGATCATCTTTGGACCACCTCCTGCCACAGAGCAAGTGATGGATCAGGATTATCAGTTACGGTGCGTTCAGGGTCTCTCTGCAGGCCACACTTACCCGTCCTGTATCCTGTAGACTGCGCAGCACTCTGGAATGAGGCCTCGCATCATCAGAGCTTTCTTCAGCGAGTCTCTCACAGTCATCCCACAGCGTGCTGGGACCTGAACACAAGCACAGCAACACTCACTTAACTGACATGGTGGAGCAGAGAAGGCTGACATCAGAAAGGAAATGAGCTGACACAACCACGCCGAGTGTGGATGTTGAAACTTTCAACTGCAAAGTGGCAGTGACAATGTCTCCTGCAGCTTTTAGTCTGGTGAACATTCAGGAGGTCTGGGCCTCACACTGATCATCAATCTGCACAGAGCCAAACTTTAAGGAAACCTTCCTTTGAACATCCATAATGTAAACCACCTAATCCAATCCTAAACTTAACAGTTCCCTTTTCTCAGCTGAAAAACTCTTTCATCATGAGTTTACCATCACATAGGGGCTGTGTCCAATATGAAATTGCTTTGCAGTGATCAGCAATGTAAAAAAAGTGTTGACAGCCTTAAAGAAAATGTGTATTTAAATGTTGAGCAATTTTTTGGGGGCTGATGACTGAATATTTTACCACATACACGTGTCCACTGAATGTGCTGAAGCCACGCCCACTCTTGGGAGCAGTCAAGCAGCCATTTTGAAGCGACTGAAATGTGTCAGATGAGTTCAGAAAATCACATGACTAACTTTGAAACACTCTGAGTGAGTGAATTCATCTCTATCTCTCTGCTAGGGATGCAGGGGTATGCTCAGGGTGGTCTCAGCGTGTCATCAAGTCACCCTTTAAGGACCGCCCACAAAATCCTGGACTGAAAACTGTTGAAAAACAGTTTGAACCTCTAACTCTACATTTCAGTAATATATTGTTCAATGTCTTTTCAGCAAATATTTTCCAACATATTTATTGTTTTTTGAAAGAAATCTCAGAATTGCCTTTACATTTTCTTTATGTTTCCGCTAGAAACGCGGTTTTAGAATAAAGAAAGGAGACATCAGGAATATGCCTGATGGAAGAAAGAGCGACTGCACTGAGTCTAGAGGAACAGAGAGGAACAGAGGCTAGAGTTATGCAGCCTTAAAAAAAAAAGGCAATTTTTTGTCTAAAGTGTACTAAAAAGTTGTGTGAGCTGTGCAAACTGTAAAGTTAGACGGTCATGACATCCATGATTTCCAAAAACTATTTAAAAAAAAAAAAAAGTGGACAGCCCGTCTCAGATGAACTCAGGTCCAGAGAATTCTGCAGTGTTTCTGGATGTTGTTGGCATCTGTCTGAACTTCATTTGTAGATGCAGAGATGAACTGTGTTTCCTGACAACGGTTTCCTGAAGTGTTTCTGAGCTCATGTAGTAATATCCTTTATACAGTCATGCGTGATTTTAATGCAGTGCTGCCTGAGGGGTCAAAGGTCACAGACATTCAGTAGTGCTTTAGGGCCTTATGTTTCCCTGGATTCTCTACAATCTTTAAAAATATTATGGAGTGCTACCTGCAAGGGTATCTGCATATTAATTAACAACAACAACAACATAAACGTTCGGGTTACAATCCTGTCCACTGTGTACCCTCTGATAGGACGTCAAACATACCACTGTCCTCTGTTTGTTTGGCAGGAAAACCCTGACGATGGGCTTCTGAGGGGAGCGAGGGTTGGCTCGGCTGGCGTCGGTGGGGGTCTGCAGGACAGCCAAGGTGTTGGGGGCTGAGGGAAAGGCCTGAGCCCCACCTCTGACCCCACAACCTCCCATCTTGACCTCCAGAAGGGCTGGCATTGGAGAAGGAGAGCAGGAAAAGTCTGTACCGTTGCCCATAGCCTCCAGCAGCTGCTGCTCCCTCTGCTGCAGGGCGTCCAGTTTACTAGTGTACTCCTCATAGGCCTACCAGACACACAGACACACACACACCATCGTTCATAAGATCCATTTTTCTGAAACTATATTCATTAAAGCCGAAGCATCTTACCTCGAGATAAATGGAAGGAGGATTGTGTTCTCCTCCAAACTTGTCCAGAAGAGCCTCTAAGTGTTCTTGTGTCAACTTTATCATCTGTTTGATGTTCCAGATCTGTGAGGAACACAACAAACAATGTCAACACATGGAGATACTTCACTGAACCAACAATCAGAGTCTGAAGCCTACTGACTGAATCTTCCCCTGACTCAAGTGCACAATACAATCGACTGAAGCTGACCACGGTGGAGATGAGCCACGCTGCACTATTTCCCCACATGGCTACGAACCCTCCAACAGCTGCAAACTGTGCAGAACTGTGTAACAAACAAGTACGAAATAATTCTAATGCCTGACTGAGATGGATTTTTGATTTTTGAGAATGATACTGACTTCAGAGATCAACTACGACCAACATGGAGGCTGGTGTGGTGGATTTATGTGCATCCATCACTATACAAACTACTATACCCGGGGTTCCCAACCCGCGGACCGGGGTCCGGATCTGGACCGGATCGCCCTATCATCCGGACCCGAGATTAATTGTAGAATTTTTTTTTTTTTTTTTTT
>NW_020854036.1:297208-302590 GCF_000972845.2 Larimichthys crocea | reverse complement strand
GACAGGCGAGTCTATTTCATGCCGCAACATTACTTTTCCCTATCACGCACTGCACTGAGCAGCATTGGAAGGTACCAACAATCGTGTGAGAGTCCTACTACCCATGTGATTCTATCTAGCCAATGAAATCGCCACCTTGAATCAGAGCGAGGTGCTACCAGTAGGCTCTGTACGTCAGGGGTCGGCAATTAGCGGCCCGCGGCCAAACTGGCCCGCCATCAAATATATCTGGCCCGCTAGATGACGTAGAAAAAAAAAAAAAAAAAAATTATATATATATATATATATAATAATATAATATATATAATATATATATATATAAATATATCTTTTAAACCTCAGTTCCTGTCAAATACAACAATTTCACAGATTTCACAACATTTATGAAAAGTAGCTGATAAGTAACGTGACAAAACAGCAGCCAGAACATCTCGCAGTCTCTTTACTTGACGCACAGGTTGGAACACTAATTGGCCGTGTGTGCGCTGTAACCTGTGGAAAGTAAAAGTGTCCTGTGTCCCTCTTCAACGGACAACGTGACAAATTTTTTCATTAAATGAAAAAAACAAAACCACAAGGTCGGCTCAAATATCAAATTGAATGTGAATGCACATCAGCGGCAGATCTGCGCTGCTGTATACATTAGTACGGCACGTTGCTAGGGCAGGTTGCGTTTCATGACAGACGCAGTGGGGTAAACGAAATCGCGAAGTAAGTAAGTACAATTAACATACATGTTTTAAGGCCGTAAAACCCCTAACCACCACTTTTATACACCTTAGTACACGCATTTTATACAGTACTCCCTTAATTAATCAGGACGCAGAACACACGTGCGGTTCTCACTAGCCAATCACTCAATAACCCCCCCCCCCCCGCGCGCGCGATGGTCATGGCCCGCGATGGGGAATTATCAGAAAAAAAATTGGCCCGCGTCCAAACTACTTGCCGACCCTGTACTATACAAACACTGCTCACTTTACGCTAAGTGTATTCAGTCACTTCCAGTTATCGGTGTTACTGCCACGGTGCTCTCTGCTCTGCTCACATAAACAGATTTTCGTATATTTTTCACATCAGTGGACTACGTATCTCTAAACTATCCTTAGACTGTTGTTGTGTTTGTCTGTGCACGAACAGGTCTCACTTTAGCAGCCACAATCCGACAGCTTTACCAGTCTCTGTTTGTCATACTAACTAGCCTATCTGTAGCAATGGCTTCTGTGTCTTCTCCTGCCCTGTGTGCCACATGTGTAGCTATACTCCTCGTCCTCCTTTAGTGATAATGGTACTTGTAATAAATGTTTTTATTGTAGCTTTGGAGGCGGGGTCAGTGATTTAGAGGCACGGTATCAAACCACCGAACAGTCAGTGCTCAGTAGTTAGCCAGTCCCCTGTAGCCGGTGCGGTACCACTGAGGTAGCTTCAGCTAGCCGTCCCTGAGCAGTTCCCGAGCAGCCGGGGGCTGGGTGACTGTTCGGGAAGCATAGCCCCCAACTGAAGCCCACGGTACACCACCAACCGCTCCATGTTTCAAACAGATTCTCCCCACTCAGCGACACACCCGCTGAGAGGCCTGGACATTGGCAGCTCCATTTTGAGAAACGTGAAGTTAGCAACATCAGGGGCCATAGTAAATGCATCCCGGGGGCCAGAGCGGGCGACATCGGTCTTTTTAAACTGCTGGCTAAAGATAAACGTAAATACAGTAAGATGTTATTCACGTCGGCGTAATGACACCCGGTTACGCCATCGGAGGTGGGCTGCACGATATGGCCTGTAACCAATATCTCGATATTTTAAGCTATATCGCGATACACGATTATATCTCGATATTTTTGTTGTTGTTGTTGTATTGTTTATTTCTATAAATAATAATGTCATTATTACCTTGATAGCATTGTAATTGCTCAGAATCATTTGTGAACAGTAGATTTACACTTGCTGTATTAGGACACACCTCTTTTTATAGCATTTTAACACTTGTCATATTTTTTATGAAATATTTCATAATGTACATATGAGCACTGAAGCAGTGCAGGATCATACTTGGCTTATGAGACACACTTTTTTAAAATCAAATTTTAACCATTCTTCATATTTTATAAATAAACCTTTAATAAATTTAACACCCACGTCTTATTTTGAAAACCGGAAGTGTCCACACGCTGCAGTAAGCTAGCGCTGACTTTCCCAGTTTTCTCAAGTATTTGACATAAGTCGGCAATAAGGGCGCACTTGAAAATATTGAGCAGCTGACGTGACCACGCGAAAACGAGAGACGGCTGGCGTGACCGCAGTTGTTTTCTTTCGGAACCAAGTCGTCCGTCTCCATCTTCATTAACTCGCTCGGGCTCTTCACTTTCTCCTCACTTGAAACAAACAGTACGCATGCGCGCAGGGGATTTTTCTGGGTGGGCGGGCAGTGTGCTGGTGCTGAGCAGCACCAGGAGTGACACAGGCAAAACTCCGAGAATTAAATGCCGACTTGTAGAATTTATTTATTTTTTTTTTTGACAGGCGAGTCTATTTCATGCCCCAACATTACTTTTCCCTATCCAAGCACTGCACTGAGCAAGCATTGGAAGGTACCAACCAATCGTGTGAGAGTCATACTACCCATGTGATTCTATCTAGCCAATGAAATCGCCACCTTGAATTCAGAACAAAACTGGCCCGCCATCAATTATATCTGGCCCGCTAGATGACGTTGATTTATTTTAATATATATATATATATATAAATATATCTTTTAAGTTTAACAATTATGTTTTAAGGCCGTAAAACCCCTAACCACACACTTTTATACACCTTATTACACGCATTTTGTACAGTACTCCCTTAATTAATCAGGACGCAGAACACACGTGCGGTTCTCACTCAGCCAATCAGGACGCAGAATGAGTCAGTATCATTCTCAAAAATCAAAAAATCCATCTCATCAGGCATTAGAATTATTTCGTACTTGTTTGTTACACAGTTCTGCACAGTTTGCAGCTGTGGAGGGTTCGTAGCCATGTGGGGAAATAGTGCAGCGTGGCTCATCTCCACCGTGGTCAGCTTCAGTCGATTGTATTGTGCACTGAGTCAGGGGAAGATTCAGTCAGTAGGCTTCAGACTCTGATTGTTGGTTCAGTGAAGTATCTCCATGTGTTGACATGTTTGTTGTGTTCCTCACAGATCTGGAACATCAAACAGATGATAAAGTTGACACAAGAACACTTAGAGGCTCTTCTGGACAGTTTGGAGGAGAACACAATCCTCCTTCCATTTATCTCGAGGTAAGATGCTTCGGCTTTAATGAATATAGTTTCAGAAAAATGGATCTTATGAACGATGGTGTGTGTGTGTCTGTGTGTCTGGTAGGCCTATGAGGAGTACACTAGTAAACTGGACGCTGCAGCAGAGGGAGCAGCAGCTGCTGGGAGGCTATGGGCAACGGTACAGACTTTTCCTGCCTCTTCCTTCTCCGCCAGCCCTTCTGGAGGTCAAGATGGGAGGTGTGGGGTCAGAGGTGGGGCTCAGGCTTTCCCTCAGCCCCCAACACCTTGGCTGTCCTGCAGACCCCCACCGACGCCAGCCGAGCCAACCCTCGCTCCCCTCAGAAGCCCATCAGGCGGGTTCCGCCAAACAACAGAGGACAGTGGTATGGTTTGACCCAGAGGGTACAACAGTGGACAGGATTTGAACCCGACGTTATGTTGTGTGTTGTTAATAATATGCAGATACCCTTGCAGGTAGCACTCCATAATTTTTATAAGATTGTAGAGAATCCAGGGAAACATAAGGCCCTAAAGCACTACTGATGTCTGTGACCTTTGACCCCTCAGGCAGCACTGCATAAACACCAGTGACTGATTAAAGGATATTACACATGGCTCAGAAACACTCAGGAAACCGTGTCAGGAAACACGTTCACTCTGCATCTACAAATGAAGTTCAGACAGATGCCAACAACACCAGAACACTGCAGAATTCTCTGGACGAGTCATTTGAGAAGGGCTGTCCACTTTTTTTTTAAATGTTTTGGAAATCAGGATGTCATGACCGTCAACTTTACGTTTGCACAGCTCACACAACTTTTTAGTACACTTAGACACAAAAATTGCCTTTTTTTTTAAGTCGGATAACCTAGCCTCGTTCCTCTAGATTCTGTAACCAGTGCAGTCGCTTTCTCCATCAGGCATATTCCTGATGGCTCCCTTTCTATCAAAACGCTTTTAGCGGAAACAAAAGAAAATGTAAGGCAATTCTGAGATTTCTCAAAAACAAAAAATGTTGGAAAATATTGCTGAAGCATGAACAATAATACTGAAATGTAGATTAGAGGTTCAAACGTGTTTTCAAACGTTGTCCAGCCAGTATTGTGGGCGGCCTCTAAAGGGTGACTTGATGACACGCTGAGACCACCCTGAGCATACCCCGCATCCCTAGCAGAGAGTAGAGGTGAATTCACTCACTCAGAGTGTTTCAAAGTAGTCATGTGATTTTTGAACTCATCTGACACTTTCAGTCGCTTCAAAATGGCTGCTTGACTGCTCCCAGAGTGGGCGTGGCTTCAGCACATTCAGTGGACACGTGTATGTGGTAAATATTCAGTCATCAGCCCCCAAAAAATTGCTCAACATTTAAATACACATTTTCTTAAGGCTGTCAAACTTTTTTTACATTGCTGATCACTGCAAAGCAATTTCATATTGGACACAGCCCTATGTGATGGTAAACTCATGATGAAAGAGTTTTTCAGCTGAGAAAAGGGAACTGTTAAGTTTAGGATTGGATTAGGTGGTTTACATTATGGATTTCAAAGGAAGGTTTCCTTAAAGTTGGCTCTGTGCAGATTGATGATCAGTGTGAGGCCCAGACCTCCTGAATGTTCACCAGACTAAAAGCTGCAGGAGACAATTGTCACTGCCACTTTGCAGTTGAAAGTTTCAACATCCACACTCGGCGTGGTTGTGTCAGCTCATATTCCTTCTGATGTCAGCCTTCTCTGCTACCATGTCAGTTAGTGAGTGTGCTGTGCTTGTGTTAGGTCTCCACGACGCTGTGGGATGACTGTGAGAGACTCGCTGAAGAAAGCTCTGATGATGCGAGGCCTCATTCCAGAGTGCTGCGCAGTCTAGGATACAGGACGGGTAAGTGTGGCCTGCAGAGAGACCCTGAACGCACCGTAACTGATAATCCTGATCCATCACTTGCTCTGTGGCAGGAGGTGGTCCAAAGATGATCCTACAAAATTAATCTTTGTCTTTAAATCCTGGTTCCCGCTCCAGCTCCTTGAAAGTTTGTGAATTTGAGGGAAAAAGATGAAGGCCCTTCAAAATGTTTCAAAGTAGACAAGGGTCATTGAAAGTGCTTGAATTTCTACATTCTGTGCAT